>NC_064633.1:228259859-228562889 GCF_023864275.1 Schistocerca cancellata
ATAGCACCATAGACGCCAACGAACTTTATAGCCCATCCCACAAAAGGATCTGTGGTGTCACCGCCAGGCACCACACTTGCTAGGTGGTAGCCTTTAAATCGGCCGCGGTCCGCTAGTATACGTCGGACCCGCGTGTCGCCACTGTCAGTGATTGCAGACCGAGCGCCGCCACACGGCAGGTCTAGAGACACTTCCTAGCACTCGCCCCAGTTGTACAGCCTACTTTGCTAGCGATGGTTCACTGACAAATTACGCTCTCATTTGCCGAGACGATAGTTAGCATAGCCTTCAGCTACGTCATTTGCTACGACCTAGCAAGGCGCTATTATCATTTGCTATTTATCTTGTGATGCATGTACCGTCAGACCAATGTTCACCAATTATGGATTAAAGTTAAGTATTCCAGAATCTACGTACCTTTTTTGCTAGTATAATTACTTTACCTGTTCCAGACCTCACGCCAGCCTGCGTGAGGTAAAACGCGTGCCTTTCGGCTTCCTCCTCCTAGTGGCTTGGCTGTCTTGCCAAGTCACAACAGGATCATTCAAGCAGTGGACATTAATACTAAAATGTAGACTTTCACGGGCGGAAATATGTGTTCATTATAATTATCCGGGCTGTTATGCCGTGGTCGGTTGATGAATTCTGTGTCAATTCCCAACGTTTCGTCTCCGACTGCGGGAGACATCTTCAAGCTATTGTAGCGAGCCAGTGGGTGTGTTGGACCTTCCATCGAGCTACGGACCCCCTTGAAGATGTCTCCCGCAACCGGACACGAAACGTTGGGAATTGACACAGAATTCATCAACCGACCACGGCATAACAGCCCGGATAATTATAATGGACATGATATTCACTTACGGTGAATTTTAACTTAACGCACAGAACTGGAAGTTTTTATTTTTGCTTTCAGGAGAACCATCCGATTTTACAAGGAAATACCGTTAAGATGCATGCATATGCCACGTTGGGGTACATTTTAGAACAACGTTTAGGATCAAAGTTTTCATTTACTTTTTACAAATTTTGCATGTGGTTTGTATTCTATGCACGACAAAAATCCAGACGATAGCCAAATTGGTACCATATAATTGTGAATGTGACTGGAAGTACTGCCTCATAGAAATTTCTACAAAGAAATATTGAAAGGAAAACGACTTTTAGATCAGACTACCTTGGAGGCGAATGGTACTACGCGAGGTCCGAGCCTTACGGTCGATCCACTGCTGAGGCACCTCATTGTTACCACTGCCACGCCGTAGATGCGATGGGTGTTCAATAAGTAATGCAATACATTTCTTTTCCTCGGCCTGTTTCGACTGAAAAAACGCGGAGCTTGTTGTGGGACATCGCGGAATATTCCTGTCACATTCCCTAGAGTCTCATTAAGTTCCGATAGGTTGCGGCGCTCAAAATGGTGTGTACAGCGGAGGTGCGTTCCATGCCGAGAGCTGTCACTGATCGCAGGTACTCACAGACGCTTGCAGAATGCGAACGTAGACACGGTTGTGAACAGAAGCATGGTGAGTCATTCAGCGAGGCGTCGGTCACCAATGGAACAAGGTGACGCAAACCTGTCCGATCTCCCGCGTACCGCCCGGTTGCACACAACTGGGACTCCCGCAACGTTGAAACGTGCGGACACTTATTGCAGGTGATGGACGGACCACAATCAAACACCTCTCTGCTCAACTGGATGTCTCTCTTCGTAGTTGGGATACTTAAAGTCGTATGCCCGTTGAATTGCTCGCCTCGACAATAAAGAGCAACGAAAGACCATGTATGCGGAATTGCTTGAGTGTTCGAGGTTGATCACGACAATTTTTTGTCGAACATCGTCACAGGCGATGAAACATGGGTTCATTACTTCGAACCGGAAACAAAACAGCAATCCGTGGACAGGTGCCATACCAGTTCTTCTCCGAAGAAAAAGTTCAGAGCCGCACCCTCAGCAGTGGCGAAAGTTTCTGGGACTCTCAAGGGGTTAGTCTCTTTGATGTTCCCCTTCATGGTGCAGCGATCATGTAGTGTATTCTGCTACCATCAAAAAACTGAAGAAGTGACTTCAGCGCCACAAAAATGCGAACGAACGTCTCCTATTCAATGACAAAGTAAGGTCTCACAAAAGTTCATTCGACTGTTCTTCCTCATCCATCCTACAGCTCGGATCTCGCACCTTCCGAGTTCCATCGGTTTGGCCCAATGATGGACGTACTCCGTGGGAAGCAGTACTTGGACCATCGCGACGTTATTGATGCAGCAAGACGTTGCGTCCGACATCGGTCAGTAAAGTGCTTCCATTCGGGCATAAGGCCCTCCCAGTAAGGTGGCGAACGGCTGCCTGGGTAGCCAGAAGAGCGGGGAATAATACGGTGCATGGAATCTTGAAGAAAAACAACCTGCTTTCAGAAAAATAATGTGTCGCATTATTTATTGAATGCCCCTCGTACTTCACTGAATTCCACCTGAAACTGAGAACGCTAAATGCCGTTTATTGCTTGTTAGCGCCATCTCTACACGTTGCAAATGGCGCAGTGAAGGAGCGAACTTGCCGTCCTAGTCTACCCGAGAGGATTGGATTGGAGTGTTTGGGGGAAGAGACCAAACAGCGAGGTCATCGGTCTCATCGGATTAGAGAAGGAAGTCGGCCGTGCCCTTTAAGAGGAACCATCCCGGCATTTGCCTGGAACGATTTGGGGAAATCACGGAAAACCTAAATCAGGATGACCGGAAGCGGTATTGAACCGTCGTCCTCCCGAATGCGAGTCCAGTGTGCTAACCACAGCGCCACCTCGCTCGGTCTAGCCGAGAGTCTGGAGACTCTCCTCCTCCCCCCCCCCCCCCCCCCGGCAACTTACGAATGGCTCCAAGACAAACTGGTGTACCAATGTCTAAAGCAGCTCCTGGATTGTCAGTAATATTGTGTAGTATTTCAACTGTGGAATATTATTGACCTCTGTAGATAATATTTACGTTTTTGCTACGTATTGTCGGATCTACAGCAATTAGATTTTATTGAGCAAACTGTTTAGATTGTATAGTCCCTGGCTAATATGGTATACCTTTATCAGATCAGTCTCATCTGCAAAACTGTTTATTTTGCGCCATTTGTTGTGTTGTGAAGTAGGAATGGTTTCGCAATCTGCGGAATGGACGTCTGCTTAAATATTATTGGAAGTGTTTAAGCGTTTGTCAGCCTTATGCTGTGTTAAATGGAACGAATATAGTAACTGCTGAAAGGAAACGGAGCGGTTCGGTCAATAACTGTCGAAACATAGAGTAATGTACCAGGAAGCACATCAGCTTCAATTAGTAAAGAACTTAATTGCGGACAAGTCATAGGAAACAACTAAAAA
Source organism: Schistocerca cancellata (assembly GCF_023864275.1). Taxonomy (NCBI): domain Eukaryota; kingdom Metazoa; phylum Arthropoda; class Insecta; order Orthoptera; family Acrididae; genus Schistocerca; species Schistocerca cancellata. The sequence goes on from NC_064633.1 coordinate 228,263,216, forward strand.
GAATTGCGAGTACATCGAAAGGGGAGCAGGTGCTGATGAGCTACTGGATCCAACAATTTGGTGCTTTGGTAAAAATAGAAATTGAAGCAACGAATTAAAGTTTTCGCAAAGACCGGGACTTGACCCAGGTCTCCTGCTTATTTAGGCAAATGTGCTATCCACTGCACCACCCCGGCATTGTAGCTGACAGAGCTGCATGGAGGACCCTAGTCAATGCCTCCCTAACACAAACTTCAATTCACACTTCGATGTTCGCTTCTTAACTCGTCAGTATTGTCGAGGCTCTCCTATATTGAATTAGCACCCCAGCTTTGTATGTAATGGAGAAATCCTGCATCTGTCTCATACTTTGGTACTTTCATTCCTTGTACTTTTTGGAAGAACAAGAAATTTTCTAGTCCAATTTAAAGAAAAGTATGTGTGTGTCCTCCTTGTCTTTAAAACTAAATTTAAATAAACAAATATTACACTGGGCAATGACAATTATAGGCATAAACCTTCGCAAAAGTACAGTTTTGTACGTCAAAGAATGTGGATCCATGATCTACTTAATTCGCCATGTAACCGTAAATAAGTGCACTAATGTGTATTGTTACACAATTTAATATCTGACAAGCATCAGTGGAATGTTATGTTTGTAGACGTATCTAGCTACAAGGTGCTTTTGAACCTCATTGTTTTTGTGACAAAACTGTTTTTATTTTTACCAAACCTGTGTGGAATATGCTACATACTATCCACTATAATGTCAACATAGCATGTGTGATAGTCATAACGGAATACGAAGTATACCAACAAGTTTTGTAAAGATCGAAAGAGGACTCTCTTAACTGTTGAAACCTTTCATAAGGAATAAACACTATTGATTGTGATCTTTGCTATTAATTGTTTTTCAATTACAGATCGCTCCTCCTTACCTAGAATATATGAGAAATTTCAATCAACAGTACATCTAGTGAGGGAGCGTCCATCCTCGGAAAGTTCCGATAATTATAGGCTCGCCTATTCTCAAGTCACTTAGTAAATTTCGGTGTTCCAGGTCATGCTCTCTTCTTGCAGCATTCCTTCATCGAGCTAAGCTTCCTCTTTTCCTTACGTGACACTAAAGCCAGCCCTAGAGCCAAGTAAAGGATGTCAACCGTTTCAGTCATGTTTACAAGCCCGAGAGTTGATACTAATATTGCGCAATATCGATTCGCTGTCTGAAAGCAACCACCAATAAATTGCACAATATTATTGCCGACTAGATCTAGTCTTGTGAAACCGGATTACTCCTTTGAACACACCTAAGGAATTATAATGTAACAAAAGCGGTCTCTAAGAGTAAAATACATGTGCAGGTGTCTGAAACTGCTTATTACTCGAAGAGTTGAGGGAAATCTTCTGTCACCTATTTTTTAAGAACGTCCTGTGCAGGCGATACTGAGAAGATTGTGATATAATTGCAATGGAGTCGTAATTATTCTGAAGTGAGGTATTAATTCATCCAATTCACAAAATAGGAGATAAAACTGACCCCAACTACTATAGAGGAATATCCCTTCTTACAGTGACATACAAAATTGTTTCAAAAGCATTACAAAAGATATTGGAGAGCCAACTGGATCAGCAGTTAGGCGAGAACCAGAGTGTTTAGAAAATGTGTGCAGGAAATATTAAATCTGAAATTAATCATCAGGTATAGAAAAATGAGATCTAGAATCATTTGTATTACATTGGTAGATTTCAAAAAAGCATATGATTCAATTGACAGGAGAACACTATACAACACCTTCAGAGTTTGGAGCTGACATCAAAATCGGAGGGAATCAAAAGACACGCTACCAAATACAAAATGCAAAATTAAATTTTTAGGCGAATCTCTAAGACTTTTGAGGTCAAAATTGGCGTAAGGCAGGGAGATTGACTTCTCCACTGCTGTTGAATTCTGTGCTATAAAAGGTAATCAGGGAATGGAGGTAAAGAACAGAAGAATGAGGAATTGGAAGGATCACAATTGAAATAAAAGAGGATACATATATATCTTTCGTAAAAAAAGCAAATTACATGACAGAGATGAAGGAGGCACCAAAATATATGGAGATTGATTATATCAGAATAAAAAAGGCTACAAAATTTAAATATCTAGGTGAAATAATACAACCAAATGCTTTTAACAAAGAAGCTAACCTACCAAGGGCAAGGAAGAGGGAGGTGGCTTTTCAGCTAATAAAAAATCTGTATAACAAGAAATATATTTCCGTAAATACAAAACTTCGGCACTACAACACTGTCATTAAACCAGAGTGCCTTTATGCATCAGAATGATTTTCGTTAAATACAGCAAGTGAATCCGATGAAATAGAAAGGAAGGAAGGGAAAATAATCAAGAAAATCTTGGGATCAAAGTATGATAAAATAGAGCGAATATTAGACACGACGAGGAAGAGGAGTGTGACATTCTATGGACACCTATAAAGGCTAGATGGACACGGGATATCAAGAAGAATTGTAGCTTCTTTGACAGAAACCCCAAAAATCTATGACGTGGCCAAAAGACCTGAAGGAAATGGAAATAGTGGAGGGAGAAATAGGAGAAAGGTTCAGAGCAAAAGTAAAAGGTTTCAAAGGCTTCTGGGAGAAAACTAAGAAAAAGTCAGATGCAATATGGAAACAAAAAAGTAGAGAAAAACAGATGGAAAGAAGAAAAATTACTAAAAATAATGGAGAAAACAAAGAATACACAAGTTATTTCATGTGGTCCTTAAAAGGCCTAACCAGTTAAAAAATAACACTAACATCCTACCAATATGAACTAAAATAACGTTTTAATTGAAGACAAATCTTCGCAGGGAGAGAATCCCGCCTTCTATACAGTTTATCTGTAGGACGTGCGACGATAAATCAGCTGATATGATTTAACTTTGAGTGAGTGCTCGGTTCTCACTTTTCCCAGCTCCATTAGCAACTTAGCTGCCATGGACAGCACGCAGCCAGTGCCGAAATGACGTTACGTAACTTTTGGAGGACGGCACTCAGTACTCCATCCGTATCGCTGTGAGCGGGTCCATCCCACAGGCAGACGCGTCCCGCGCAACTCACAAAGGAAACTCCCCATCGCAATCCCTTCAGATTTAGTGGTAAGATGGTCCAGTGGATAACTCGTTAGAAACTGAAGACAGGTCAAGCATGAAAACAGGATAAATATGTACTAAACTTTGAAAAAAAGACACAAAATGGAAACACTGAACGGTCCAAGCGGACTCACGGCGTATGGGTTTTGTGATCACGGTGTTGGACTCCGAAGGAAGAGATCCATGTTCAAATCAATCACGTGCGCTACTTGTTTTTGTTCCACGAAATTATGAACTGTCCGTCCGGCCATTGACATATCTGTTCGCTGTATTGAAATTTGTTTCTGTGTAGGGGTGTAACATCCGTTTAGAACTGCGAGGTGTTACGAAGGAACGTCCAGGCGTACGTACATCCTATTGTTCTACGCACCACCACATGTTATGACTCTTGCGTTCGTATTGGAAGTTTTGACTCTTTAATTCCTATGTTGTAACATAGTTCACACCCGTTTATTTGTTGTTTTCATTTTTGGAGAGGTCTATGCGTCATCTCGCCTGCCCTCAGTGTTCATCGCATTTATTTGCGAAGGTAATATATTCTGATCACGTGACTGATATTCTGTAACTAATGTATAGTGTGGCAATTGACAAGACTACAGAAGGAGAAGAGACACATCAGTGTGTGGGCGAAAAGTTCATAATTTTGTGAAAAAAAGGGGGCACGAGTAAGATTTTAACACGGATCTCCCACTCTGCAGTCCAACATCGTGACCACACAGCCACTGCGCCGTGATTCTTGCAGTTCACGAGAAGTTGCAAATCTTTAGTTTGGGTCGCTCACTGTTTCCATTTTGCTTTTTATGTCACATTTCAGTACACCTTCTTCCTGTTTTCATGTTTGATCTGTGTTCAGTTTTGATGGGCTATCCAATAGGTCATTTTACCACTAAATCTGAGGGAGGGTGAGGTCGGGTGTTTGTCTTGTCAATGCTTCTTCTATCGACCACTATTATAGACACAATCTCCCTGATTCCATTCCAATCGCAGATTGAGGCGAAAGGCACAGCCATTAGTTACGCGTCGCTTATTTTAGTTCATAGTAGTATACGACATGCCGACAGCGTCCCTATTTTTTACTTTCTCTGTAAATAGGCCAGTTACTGTTTCGAAATACACCCAGTCACACTGATTACCTGAACCTCACGATGGTTACAAACAAGTACTTCATTTTCGTTTTTGTATGACGCTTTTCTGACGTGGGGTGACGATGAGCGGTGCCGTTATTGTTCCCTAGATGAACCACTTCTGATAAACGAGTGAAGTGGTTCTGTGCTGCTAAGATACAACCAAACTTGTAAAGAAAGACCTCAGTAGATTATCCTACGATATTCATTTTATTTTAGCGACGAACTAGATATTGCCGGCCGAAGTGGCCGTGCGGTTAAAGGCGCTGCAGTCTGGAACCGCAAGACCGCTACGGTCGCAGGTTCGAATCCTGCCTCGGGCATGGATGTTTGTGATGTCCTTAGGTTAGTTAGGTTTAACTAGTTCTAAGTTCTAGGGGACTAATGACCTCAGCAGTTGAGTCCCATAGTGCTTTGAGCCATTTGAACCATTTTTTGAACTAGATATTCACTATGCAGCACGGGAAGCAATTTAGAACGAGCACACTGCAATCGTCTTGTAGCAATACGCCGCCCCCTTCTTTCGTGTCGAAAGCTCGCAATACAAGTACCTTTGTGTAGCAAATCGTCATAACACAACGTCAAACACTTAATTGCACTCCACAGAGTTTACCTGTTGTGTATATTCTACCACCTACGGGAATTTCCTTTTTCTAATGATTTGAAGAATCTGAAAACGATGAACAACTCACTCTTGTTTTCTTTTCCTCAACGAGCCTCCATATGAGGAGGTACTTCCTATTTTGTTAGTGCAATTTTATGATTAAAAAACAGTGAGTTGCTTATCATACGTTATGTTTACTTTGGCAGAAGTACATTTACCGTACTCAAAAATCTTTGTGTTTTTCAAGCTGTTAAATTAGTTGAAAGTGGTCAGTTTGGTGACGCAACGATTAGGCGCCAAAGCGTGCTAATCGCTTTCCAATTACAACATACATTTTTCGCGCCTGCAGTTTACAATTTTAACGAAATTCTTAGGCCTAATTTGGGAAAAAGTTCCCACAGAGAAGCACAATATCGACAATGCGCTGTCTGCACAGACTGTCTCACAATATTTTTAATAAGAGTAATTTTTTTTTCAGAAGCGTGAACAGGCAGCCTCATTAACTGTGTTCATGCAAACAGAATATTAGTTTTCTGTTGAACTGTGGCTGGTAACTTCATGGGCATACCCACCCCTGGTGTGCATATGATCGGACAGTCGTTTGAAATAAAACACTTTGGCATTTGCGTGAGGCGATTTGTGGAGACCACATAAATCAAAATGGCTCGGCGTACATTTGGCCAAATAAGAAATGGTGAATTGCATGGCGCACACAGGATTTATTTCTAACTTCCAGTTATTAATGGTGCTGTAATGCTTAATGACAGCATATTTACGAAGTATAAAAACTATATTATAAATAAATACCTGTCAAGAACAAACAATTCTACCCAATAGAGACAAATGGGATTTTTGTTTCCGAAATCCTAACAACCGACACAGGGGACGTACAATTGTTTCATTAAGGTAAACGATATAGCTGTCATCAAGCTATTATGTAAAATTAGAGAGATTAGAGCGCGCACAGAGGCTTTCAGACAGTCGTTCTTCCCGCGAGCCATACGCGACTGGAACAGGAAAGGGAGATAATGACAGTGGCACGTAAAGTGCCCTCCGCCACACACCGTTGGGTGGCTTGCGGAGTATAAATGTAGAATGTAGATGTAGAAGCCGAAGGTTGGTTTGACGAGTTCGTGTCAGCTATACTTTGCGCTTGAGACATGTTTGAAACCAATGTGAAATAGTTGAAAAATCCTCTTTTCAGTAACGTGGCTCTACCGTAGTACGATGTGCATTCAAGTTCAAAGGCCTCCGATTTTTTTTCTCCGGACTGGAAAGAGAGAGAAACATGCGCATTGTTTTAAAATGAGGCCGCCTTCATTGTCAATGCGTCCCAGAGATGGCAGCACCGTACGGCAGATGGAATTTTACCGCCAGCGGCGAGAATGAGAACTGTTTTAAATACTTAAAATGGCGACGTTTTCCTTACTTGAACAGCGTGCAATCATTCGTTTTCTGAATTTGCGTGGTGTGAAACCAATTGAAATTCATCGACAGTTGAAGGAGACATGTGGTGATGGAGTTATGGATGTGTTGAAAGTGCGTTCGTGGGTGCGACAGTTTAATGAAGGCAGAACATTGTGTGACAACAAACCGAAACAACCTCGGGCTTGCACAAGCCGGTCTGACGACATGATCGAGACAGTGGAGAGAATTGTTTTGGGGGATCGCCGAATGACTGTTGAACAGATCGCCTCCAGAGTTGGCATTTCTGTGGGTTCTGTGCACACAATCCTGCATGACGATCTGAAAATGCGAAAAGTGTCATCCAGGTGGGTGCCACGAATGCTGACGGACGACCACATGGCTGCCCGTGTGGCATGTTGCCAAGCAATGTTGACGCGCAACGACAGCATGAATGGGACTTTCTTTTCGTCGGTTGTCACAATGGATGAGACGTGGATGCCATTTTTCAATCCAGAAACAAAGCGCCAGTCAGCTCAATGGAAGCACACAGATTCACCGCCACCAAAAAAACTTCGGGTAACCGCCAGTGCTGAAAAAATGATGGTGTCCATGTTCTGGGACAGCGAGGGCGTAATCCTTACCCATTGCGTTCCAAAGGGCACTACGGTAACAGGTGCATCCTACGAAAATGTTTTGAAGAACAAATTCCTTCCTGCACAGCAACAAAAACGTCCGGGAAGGGCTGCGCGTGTTCTGTTTCGCCAAGACAACGCACCCGCACATCGAGCTAACGTTACGCAACAGTTTCTTCGTAATAACTTTGAAGTGATTCCTCATGCTCCCTACTCACCTGACCTGGCTTTTTCCAACAATGAAAGACACTCTCCGTGGCCGCACATTCACCAGCCGTGCTGCTATTGCCTCAGCGATTTTCCAGTGGTCAAAACAGACTCCTAATGAAGCCTTCGCCGCTGCCATGGAATCATGGCGTCAGAGTTGTGAAAAATGTGTACATCTGCAGGGCGATTACGTCGAGAAGTAACGCCAGTTTCATCGATTTCGGGTGAGTAGTTAATTAGAAAAAAAATCTGAGGCCTTAGAACTTGAATGCACCTCGTACTTGCACGCGTGTGCGGGGAGATATTAGGGAAATATTCTGGTATCACTGTATTCGATATTTCAGAAAACACGGGGAAGATGTTGACTTTCGTCAAGAGGATGACGAGGTAGTAAGAGATGTTCAAGTACACAGCAACTGTTGCTGATTTGCACGGAACTAACCGACCAAAAAGACGACCGACAAGAGCGAGACGTTCCTGCTAACAAAAAAGAGATTGCTCACGTTCTGACGTGACGTGAATGCCACAACGCTACGATGTCACTTCGTACTCCACAAGGTACCACGTACAGTGGACGATTAGCACTGTTACGAACGTGCAGCATTTTCTAAATCACCGTTTCATAATCCTTCCTTCCATGACTTTGGTTAAGATGAATAAATTTCACAACTGTATGTACTGTACACGCGAAGACTTATTGATATACTCCTGTGCAGTCCATTAACTTTGTCAAACATATTCGCACACCATTTTAATCTCTGGCTTGTTTACGTAAAAATATAAACATGGCGTCTATTAAGGGAAGCAGTCTTGGTATACATACATGAATCAGTTGACAAAGACAGTGGGATTTAAAATTCGTATCGCTACTGCCTCACACGTACAGACTGTTTGTATCTACCAGCCTCTTACAAGTGAACAGCTAAATCAACTACAACTGACAAGAGGCGTCATTGGTTTTCTGCGTCTCTTAGGTAAATCAAAGAAGTGAAGTTACTCTGACAATTTAGCTCTGGATGAAAATGACGTCCCGTTTCTGGGAATGACACTTTGATGAAAACTATAATTTCACATTGGCCATCTAACACCAAATGGCATTTTGACAACATCTACACAGGATTATGTCCTAGCGGATGAAGTATGAATGCAGTGTGTGAATGAAAAATCCCCTTCTAGATCATCCACCAAATGTGTGATTCTGCTGCTATTTCTAACAGCCTGCAACATCAATAGATTTCATTCTCTTCGTCGGGTATCACCCGTACTTCCAAATGTATATATGACGATCGAGCAGAGGAGCTCTATTACGGGCTTTTATTTTAAAACAAGTGCTTTACGAACACCGTTGTAATTTCGTAATCAATCATTTCAGCAACAACGCACTCAACAAACGACTTAACTGAAAGATTTTATGTACGTACGGAGATTTGACATTTACAGTAGTTCCGCGAGCAGAAGTCAGTACCACTCCTTGGAAACCAGCTATCTCTGCCTTCTCTGTGTCGCTTTCATTTCGTTTTCGTTTTATTGGACGGCATACCCACGAGTTTTTCTGTATGCATTGCGCAGGTCTCTCGGCATGCTGGGGGTCTTCCCAACTTTTTCTTTTTTACTTAGTTAATGTGGAGGGAATTCCTTTGAGGCCAGTTATTACAGCATGTGAGTCATTTCTAATTAAAAATGCCGTATTGAGAAGGTGTACTTGGTCTCTACATACATATACATATTCAGCTGGTGGGGGAGGGCGGGGGTAGGGAAGCGCGCGTGCTTTGGTTCTGCACAACCCAGCTATCAATGGTCATGTTACAAAAAAATAATAGGAATGAGTTTAAAATATTTTAAATTAGTAAGCTGGTAATACAGGCTCTTAGCGACAATATCCTTCAGCAGTGATTTTTTAAAAAATAAAAAGTCTTACCTTCTTTAACTATATCTGCAGAATCTTCAAATGAAAAAGGATCACACAGTGGCATTGTTTACAGCTGAAATTTTCGTGAAATTACACGAAATTCTAGGGTTACGCACAGTATGAAAGCCCCGTGAATTGGTATTTACATGGCAATCAGTGTGAAACTTTTTCTGGCCCTTAACATATATCTCTTTCTGATCGGTCCTGTGGAAATCTGCACAGCAAACAATTTGAATGAATTTTCCATCTGCAGCGGAGTGCGTGCTGATTTTAAACTTCCTGGCAGAGTAGATCTGTGTGCCGGAAGGGGTCTCGAACCTGGGACATTTGCATTCCGCGCCCAAGTGCTCTACCGACTGAGTTATCCAAGCACGACTCACGACCGGCCCTCACAACTTCACAACAGGCAGTACCCCCGCTCCTACCCTCCGGACTTCCAGACTCGAGTTTCAGTCCAGCAGGGACTGCCAGGAAGTTTCAAACAAGAAGTCTGCATCACATCAAGACACGTCCTTAGGATTTGTCGACCTGGAGAAAGCATTCGCCTAGGTAAAATGGTGTAAGATGTTCGAAATCCTGACGAAAAATAGAGGTAAACTATAGCGAGAAATGCGGAATTTACAATATGTACAAGAAACAAAACAAGAAGAGCGGAAGACCAAGAGCGTAGTGCACGAATTAAGAAGGGTGCGAGATAGGGATGTAGACTTTCGCCCCCTCCTGTTCGATCTATATATCGAAGAAGCAATGAAAAAGTATAAGGAAGGTTGAAGAGTGGGATTAAAATTCAGGGTGAAAAGAAATCAGTGTTAAGATTCGCCGATGACATTCTATTCTCAGTGAAAGCTCAGAAGAATTACACGATTTGTTGAATGGAATGAAGTCAATGGAGTATAAAATATGGGTTGAAAGTAAAGCGAAGAAAGACGAAAGTAATAAGAAGTAATTGAAATGAGAGCAGCGAGAAAGTTGAGATCTAGATTGATGGTCACGAAGTAGATGAAGTTAAGGACTTCTACTACCTAGCAGCAAAATAACCAATAACAAACGGAGCAAACATTCCTGGCCTAGAGAAGTCTACCAGTATCAAACACAGGTCTTAATTTGAGGAAGAAGTTTCTGAGAATGTAAGTTTGGAGCACAGCATTGTATGCCAGTGAGAAATGGACTTTGGGAAAACAGAAACAAAAGAGAATTGAAGCATCTGAGATACGTTGCTACAGAAGAACTGAAAATTAGGTTAACTCATAAGGTAAGGGATAAGGTGGTTTTCCTTAGAATCGGCGAGGAAAGCAATATTCAGGAAACACTGACAAGAAGATAAGACATCAGGGAGTAACTTATATGGTACCAGGGTGAGCAGTAGAGAGTAAAAAACTTTAAAGAAAGGCAGAGATTGGGATACATGCAGCAAATAATTGAGGACGTAGGTTGTAAGTGCTGCTGCGAGATGAAAATGATTCCTCAGGAGAGGAGTTCGTGGCGGCTAGCATCGAACCAGTCGGCAGACTGATGACTAAAACAACAAAGCCTATTTAATTCAAATCATTCTTTTGCAGCAAATCTGGTGAGAACGATGATATGCGTGAGACACACAAGAGTGCTATCCAACAGCGAAAAGTTTCATCTGTTACCTCTGCTGCTCAATGAAACGTAAAAATTGTTCTTGTTATTTATCGAAGTTAAATCACGAGCTTGTGCATAATATTCAGCAGACCATAGTAAAACTGTAAGCTAGGCATATAGGTGCTTATAGGTCATGAACCGCTTTTGCAATGGAGGTGAAAGTGGGAGAGTATCAGAAATAGTCTTCCATCTAATTAGAATTTCCGACGTTGTCTATCAAAATTAGGATACATGGACAGGAACTTGCGTCCAACTTTTGACATTGTATGCTACCCGTACCACCTGGCGTGGTCAACGAATTTATTCTTGCAATGAGCAAACCTGACTGTGCCACTGTAAGGTAACATAATACGAGGCGCCAGTGTTGGACTATAGGAAGCAGCAATTTTAAGACAAAAAATAAGTCACAAATGTTTGGGCATAGAGCTGTGGAGATTTGCAACTAACACACGGCAGAAGCGTATTAAATGTTACAAACCAAGCAGTTACATGAAGGAAAAAAGCACGTCACGCCTTATTTGATAAAAAACTGACATCACTGTGGATCACAACTCCAGTTTTGCTGAAACCTGCCGCATAGATGAACGTGCAAAGGCGTGTTTTGTTACGCATAAGAAGGACCTCCGTAGCGTCTACGAACGATGCGCCGCCAGTGCTAAGAGACTTTGTTCTTTACATCTCTTTGTGTATCAACAGTTGTCAAATTATTGGTCTGGGGAGTTTGATAGGATAGAAAACGTATCGGGAGAACTTATGCTTAACTAACCAGGCATGAAACACACAATTACGATTATGTGGCAACAGTGAATCGGGCTGATGTGCATAGAACTTATTTCCATGAATCAGGATTTTTAAAAACTTAATCGCTCGACTCACGAACTTGTGCAAGCCTATTTAGTTGATACCAGTGGGAAGCTCGCCTTTCAGGGCAGAACGATGGGATGTGAAGCAATGTGGGCTGTCCCCTTTTCAAAGGAAACATCCCGGCGTCAGCTTTAACAGATTCAGGGTAACGTTGGATATTTGTATCTGGTTGGCTGGAAGGCAAACTGAGCACTGCTCCTCCTGTCAAGCAACGACTGGACAGCCTCGCTCATTGTGACAGCTAAATGATCGCCTGCAGATTTGTGTAAGGAAAAGCAGAGCGCAGTACTTAGCGAACGGATTCTTCGTGTAAGAGTACGACGTACATACTGTAACAATTGCACAGGAATGCTTAGTTTTTAAGTTTTTTTTCACTGTCACATATAGTAGTCAGATGAAGAATCTGTCCATTACACTTTCTATTTGCCATCCTTACGAACAGTTCGCAACATTTCACACAAAGTATTCTCAGCGTCCATTTGCCACAATGGTCAGCTCGCCACCGCAGTGGGATGCCAGCACGCTCGAATGCACTTGACATAATGAGTGTTGTGCATGTTTCTGTAACTCGGGCAAGAACAGGTAGATTATGTATACTTCTACATATAGAACTAGAGTACGATTAAATCAGATAAACGGAAAGGTCAAGTAGGTAGCCCACCTAAAGCTAAACGTAAAAACAGGTCACTTGCATTAAGCAGTGCTCGGGTACGTATAGCGGAATGTGTAGGAGCACCGCCAGGCACGAAAACATTCCTCCACAGACTGCTAGAAGTAAATTATTCGGTTAATCTGCCGAAGTGTAAGCCACGAAAATGTTGTACATCACTCATGCGAATGTGTTACATTCAAGTGCTTGTAACAAGGGATTACTAAGAAAGCTAGTGCAGATATTGATTGAGAACCTCTGTGAGAGACGTTTCAGTTCTTTACGATGACGTAAACCAGGCACAGATTCGAATGGTAGGAAGGGAGGGGGGGGGGGGGTTATTGGGGGGGGGGGGGGGAGTTAGCACGACTCCGTCAACCCGCCCTCCTCACAAACTACTTAATTAAAAGCGTTTCTATTTTTACACTTGAGATTTCCAAAAGTCACAAACTTCCCGAGCCGGCCGCGGTGGTCTAGCGGTTCTATGCGCTCAGTCCGGAACCGCGCGACTGCTACGGTCGCAGGTTCGAATCATGCCTCGGGCATGGATGTGTGTGTGTGATGTCCTTAGGTTAGTTAGATTTAAGTAGTTCTAAGTTCTAGGGGACTGATGACCACAGATGTTAAGTCCCCTAGTGCTCAGAGCCAACCAAACTTTCCGAAAATTACGACCCGTCCACTACAAACACGCCTACTTCTCTCAAGTAGTAACAGGGCAACTTACTGAGTGGCTAGTGTATTATTTTTTCGTTCATTCGGTTTTTCAGTCGAACGAAACAGAACAAAACTAGTCTCTGCGGCCAAATCGGCAATATACAGGGTGATTCAAAAAGAATACCACAACTTTAGGAATTTAAAACTCTGCAACGACAAAAGGCAGAGCTAAGCACTATCTGTCGGCGAATTAAGGGAGCTATAAAGTTTCATTTAGTTGTACATTTGTTCGCTTGAGGCGCTGTTGACTAGGCGTCAGCGTCAGTTGATGCTAAGATGGCGACCGCTCAACAGAAAGCTTTTTGTGTTATTGAGTACGGCACAAGTGAATCGACGAGAATCCGCGAGAAACAACTCAGTATGAACGTGACTCACCTAAGGTGAACGTTTTCTGTGCCATTTCAGCCAATAAAGTTTTTGGTCCCTTTTTCTTCGATGGTGCTACTGTAACTGGACTACAGTATCTGGAGATGTTAGAGAATTGGCTGTTTCCTCAGCTCGAACAAGAAGCACAACAATTCATATTTCAGCAGGATGGAGCGCCACTACATTGGCACTTATCTGTCCGTAACTACCTGAACGTCAACTACCCGAGGCGATGGATCGGCCGCCAGGCAGCCCGTGACAGAGCACTTCATCACTGGCCTCCAAGAAGCCCTGATCTTACCCCCTGCGATTTTTTCTTATGAGGGTATGTTAAGGATATGGTGTTTCGGCCACCTCTCCCAGCCACCATTGATGATTTGAAACGAGAAATAACAGCAGCTATCCAAACTGTTAGCCTGATATGCTACAGAGAGTGTGGAACGAGTTGGAGTATCGGGTTGATATTGCTCGAGTGTCTGGAGGGAGCCATATTGAACATCTCTGAACTTGTTTTTCAGTGAAAAAAAAACTTTTTTAAATACTGTTTATAATGATCTATAACAGAAGGTTATATTATGTTTCTTTCATTAAATACACATTTTTAAAGTTGTGGTATTCTTTTTGAATCACCCTATATATATATATATATATATATATATATATATATATATATATATATATATATGTGTGTGTGTGTGTGTGTGTGTGTGTGTGTGTTTTTCACTCATTCTCCGGCTTTGAGTGGTTTCACTTGATTTGAGACAACCGACTGATGAAACTGTTTAACGGTTACGTCAGTTATACGAACTGTCGTATCCCAGCATGGGATGGAGAGGAAATGAGGGTTACAGTTCAATCTGCAATTCCCGAGCGGTTGGGAGAAAGACAAATTCCTAACAGGCTGATTGCTTGGGTCAGCGCCGCATAGTATCAAAGGGCACCTACAAGAGAGGCGGATTTTGGGACTCTATACGATACTCGCAGGAGACTTACGAAACTCAAGTATGGAATAACCTTATTTATTTCCTTCAAACTAACCACTACACTGCATGCTAGTTCTAAGTACTAGAAAAGCAAAGTATGCAGCTGTTTGCTCAACTAAGTAAGTGTGTTAGTTCAAATGGCTTTGAGCACTATGGGACTTAACATCTGAGGTCATCAGTCCCCTAGAACTTAGAACTACTTAAACCTAACTGACCTAAGGACATCACACACATCCATGCCCGAGGCAGGATTCGAATCTGCGACCGTAGCAGTCGCGCGGTTCCGGACTGAAGCGCCTAGAACCCCTCGGACACCGCGGCCGGCTCAGTGTGTTAGTCCGTGGGGTGAAGGCTAACGTAAGTAGCCATTACTAGCAATACCGTATCATACAAACATTGAGACTAGCACTCACAATGGAAAAAAACAGACTTGTCGAACCTTACGCAAGGCGGTCAACGAGACACATGGAGCTGGCGTCCCAACGATCTGACTTAACTCTCCCGAAGAAGAAAACCTTGGTTTTTAAAGGGTTGTGGCGGCGTACTATTTCCTCTCTATCAGTGTTAGGCCCACCAATCTACTGGCACTTTACGGGCATCTGCCAATCTCACGTGAGGCTCTGCACCTGCCTGGTACCTGTGTCCAATCACTTTCAGGTCCTTTCCCCATACTACTCTCTAGGTAGGTATGTTTCTGGCCTTTACAGTAACAATCTCCAAGTTGCATTTATAGATAGGAACAACAGTGTTTTACCATGATGAATAAGACCGCTTGGTCTGTGTGATAAATCTTCATTTCTGACTCAACTAGTTTCGTGGCGTTAGAACCACAACTTCAGAAATACAGATTTATTTCACAATTTATTTCAAACGATAAGCAGTAAATGACCCAACATTGTATGTCCAGTTGTGAGAAATCTGTATCCCTGAAGAAGTGGCTCTAACGCCGCGAAACTAGTTGGGTCAGCCGGAGCGGTCTTGTTCACTCTGGTGCAATTCTACAGCTCTTTATGCCAGAAGTACAGAATTTGCTGCAACAGTGTTTTACATTACTTGGCCCAGCCCTAAGGGCTCTTGCGAGTGGGGATCGCTGTTCCAGCACTATTACTCACTACAATCTCACTCCATCCTGTGTAAACCCAGTGACGTTGCTGTTCTCAGGAGCGAGTATCACGCTTACTGCCTATGCTACGACGTGCCTGTTTGTGACCGTCATCTACGGTGACACCTTATAACAGCGTCTAGGCGTTGTATAAAGTTACCAGTTAATTCTCTGAAGTCAGACTTCTACTCTGTGACAGTTGACCAGAGTGTTGTAATTCGCAGGGTTCTACCGTTACTGTAACCTAAGCTCTAGAACCTTGCCTAATCTCTGGACTGCCCCTCTGATTTCCTATCTTGGAGTGCTTTCGCTCGCTTCCAACAGCCTTAAGCTTGACAATGTGCAGGTCAATACGTCTATAAATATGAGGAAAAGATTCCATTCAGTGTCGGGGCATGAGATATTTCATTTACATACTTTCTCAGTCTTTTTCGGTTATACATGACCATGACTAGGTGTTGTCGACTCTTTTAGAGTGAAATAACGTATCTTATTTCAAGGAGAGGTGAATAGAAAGTATATTTCTGAAATTGAAGTATTTTCAACATCTACATAGCTATTTCTAAAATATGATTTTTTTGTACCCTGCCATTAGATAAAGATTTTTGACAATTTTGAAAGTTTAATAACTGGCAAAATGTTACACACCTATGTTTAAATGAATGAAGAATTACTTCATTTAAATTTATTGAAATTCTGTATTTTTCTTCCTACTGGTTTGCACCCGTCAATGGTAATTCTCTTTCAGTAAATGCTGAGCTGACGTGAATAGAAAACAGTTAATACATAGTTTTGTAATTGCTTAGTGACTTAATCAATTGCTTTTTAATCATACATTATTACTTGCCGGGAATAATTTTTTATTTGCGAGATGTGTGTTATTATTCGTTAATTTTCTTTGAATTTAATTAAATCAGTTTCAGAGTATAAATCAGCCTTGTAGTGATACATATCGCATTGAATTTACCCCGAGGAACAATTTTTGCCAGTCATATTATTTCCTCCAGTCCCACACCTAGAGCGATTCGGTATTCTGATCCAGAAATGAAGCTCAGTATTAAGCAAACGCCTGTTCATAAACATGGGCGAAAAACTTAACCGTTACTGGCACTCAATTGGAAATAGGGAAGTTCGCTACTGAATCTAATGATGCGTGCGTAGATAAACTGAAG
Source organism: Schistocerca cancellata (assembly GCF_023864275.1). Taxonomy (NCBI): domain Eukaryota; kingdom Metazoa; phylum Arthropoda; class Insecta; order Orthoptera; family Acrididae; genus Schistocerca; species Schistocerca cancellata. The sequence goes on from NC_064633.1 coordinate 228,279,688, forward strand.
TGATATTATCGCGAGTGGTGCCGAATTAACAGTTGTTGGGAATAGTCGGGCGCAGGGTGCCATGGAGAGAAGCCGCATCGGGAGAGGTCGCAGCCTGTCCTGACCGTGCTAATAGCGCCAGAGGAGATTTTGGTGTTAGAGGATTTTTGCTAATTTGCCCTTTTTTGCTGCACGTAGTTGTTGCTTACTTGTGCACTGACGGGACTTTGTCAGATTCGTGTATGAATACACTGAAGTAATATTCATATCTTTGTTGTGACCAGACATGGTTAATTATTCCACAGTATCTATAATCAGTACAGTTTATGCTAATCGAACTGCCCAAGGAAAAGAAAGGTCTGAGTATAATTTGACAGTGTATGAACTTTCAATTTTCAGAATATACTAAAACTTTTTGTTGATTCCTTTAATTTTTTACACTGTTTAAGGTTTGTTGACTAAACCCTCATGATCATTTAATTTGTTTAAACATAAAACAGGCGAATAGTTGCATCAGTAGTTGTGGCTATGCATCGCACTCTGCATGGATCGCAGAGTTTCTTTTGAATTAGTTTTAACACGTCCCTGGATATAATATATTTATGCAGTAGCAGAGGCAAGATGAGGTAAGTTGTCCGTGCGTGCAGGAGCATAGCAGTATAATTGTTAGAAGAATATTTTTAAAATCGCAATCAGATACTAGAGAATTGACTTTTCATTATTTACAGGAAGAGTAATTAATTTTTGTTTTTGTTCTCCATCAGAATGCTGACATGTCCTATTGTAGGAGGTTCCAGAAAATGTTTGAATACTGACATGTCGGAATAAGGGTTTTCGTAGAACAAGTTGTGTGGCTACAATCAGATTTTATGATACCGATAATGAAGTTTTATTAGACTCCCTTCCAATTTTTAGAGGAAAGATATAGGTAATGAAAATATTGTCAGAGACAGAGTGTTACACAAAAAATGGTTCAAATGGCTGTGAGTACTATGGGACTGAACTTCTGAGGTCATGAGTCCCCTAGAACTTAGAACTACTTAAACCTAACTAACCTAAGGACATCACACACATCCATGCCCGAGGCAGGATTCGAACTTGCGACCGTAGCGGTCGCGCGGTTCCAGACTGTAGCGCCTAGAACCGCTCGACCACCCAAGCCGGCCCAGCTTTACACATTTCTGTACGTCTTTCACCAGGCTAATAATTATCACCGAGCGATGTGGCGCAGTGGTTAGCACACTGGACTCGCATTCGGGAGGACGACGGTTCAATCAAGTCTCCGGTCATCCTGATTTAGGTTTTCCGTGATTTCCCTAAATCGTTTCAGGCAAATGCCGGGATGGTTCCTTTGAAAGGGCACGGCCGATTTCCTTCCCAATCCTTCCCTAACCCGAGCTTGCGCTCCGTGTCTAATGACCTCGTTGTCGACGGGACGTTAAACACTAACTACCACCACCAGGCTAATAATATTTTTCAATTGTTGATAAGATAACTTTCGAATATAATGCAAATATCTGAACGACAATAGCAGTGACAACAGGCGATGACAGGGTGCAGCCAGCAATGATAATTTAACGTCAAAACGATGGAATGTTTCCGCTCAGAACTGGAATGCAGCAGGGATCAGGTGGCTCTAGTTGTCGCTGGTAGTTTACGAATGTGGTTATCGACTGTCCGAGCGATGGCTAGAGAGTGGATTCATCATTAAACTGAAGTACCCATGTGTCAATGTGAATCTTGCTCCTTCGGAGCAGTGAAGCTCTCCACCTGCTTTTCAAAACTGTAAAATGTATACAGCTTTGTGTGCACAGATAAGATATGCATGCACTTACCTCATAAAGTACATTTCTACACAACATGTTTACCTTCCACACAAATAAATGGTTGAAAAATCATATTCAAACTATTTTTATTAAATGAGCGTCACACCTTTTCAGTAAAAAGGATCGCAAACAGACGTTAAAATCTGGCAATGTTCCTTCCTTCTTCAGGTACCCGTAAACGACCTTTCATGCTCAACTTTGTACAACCAACGACAATTATGTCTGGAAAAATTTATCCTACAGGAATATATTAAGCAGTTTTTAATGGTGAAAAGAATAATTAGTCCATTCAGTATATACTTAAATGGATATGTACAATGCTTAGTCTGACTTTGGCGTATCCCGGTAGAGGTCTTCACGTACGCCCGAGGGTAAGTCTACTCTCTGGGGTAAGTGTACGCCTCTTGTATACCAATGATATAGTTCTACTAATGGAAGTACTGCAGACTGGTTTCATTCAGAAGAATGAATGCTGAGATCAGTTAACTAAAACAATGAAGTGTGTTTTCAGTTGAAGGAACGAATATAGGATTTAACTGACAAATCTACAGAATGGGTTCACTTAAAAACATAGAATGAATAATTCAATCAATATGCAAAACTGCAACGGACTGCGTCGACTGTTTTCATTCGGTTGCTCCCACGAACTTGTTTCATTCTAAGGAACGAATGAATAATTCAGTCCATACGTGAAACTACAACTGAATGAGTCAACTGTTTTCGAATAACCAACTGAATCAAATGTTTTCATTCCGTAATCGGCGATTCCCATCACTACTCGGAAGAAGGCGGCAACACCTGAAAGGAAATCCATTCCCTTCATTCGCACGCTCTCACAACCATTATCTGCAGACCTCAGCACTTCGTGAAATACTGACAATGAGTAACACTTAAATATTGTGCTGCGTAAATTATGACGTTGTCAGAGTTGAGCATTTGTTGGTGCTATAGCTGCTAACTGTATGACACACATACTTCTCAAATTTTTTGATGTATTGCAATTTCTTGGAAGTACACGCTAAACGTACATATTAAGCACTGATGCAAGCAAATTGTTATTATTATTATTATTATTATTATTATTATTATTATTATTATATTATTAATTAAATCATACTGTTTTGTGCGACGCTGAAGTGCGGGTGACAAGTTACATAGGGATGGCAGAGGAAGGGGGGTGAATGAGAAAACGGGCCCGCGTTTAGAATCTACGGGGTGTTCGCAAACTCTTTACAAACGCATAGGACTTGTAGAAGTAAATGAGTTCGTAGTATTTTGAATAGGAATCCATGTCCGGAAACGTTTCGTTTGTGTTCTACGATGGCTTCGGTTCAGATGTGTAACTCTTCCACTTTTGCTAGAGGAATTAAATTAGGCGTGAGGCATTACAATTATTAGGTAACAGTTCGAAAGGAAGCATAGCTAAACATTCATTCATCACTGCACATATGTCTGTATTAACACATAAACGCTACGTGTTTACATCACTCCCAAACATAAAAGAACCCAACATCCTGTCGTGCCCAACATTACTAATGCATTACAACAGTGGCTCGGTGTGGCGACCACCAACTTTCTTACAGACACTGGTACCCACGAAGCATGTTCTGGTACACACACTCTATCCTATCTGGTGTCTCTTCAATTTATAGTGCAGCAGCCAGAAATCGAGAGCCGGCCGGAGTGGCCGTGCGGTTCTAGGCGCTACAGTCTGTAACCGAGCGACCGCTACGGTCGCAGGTTCGAATCCTGCCTCGGGCATGGATGTGTGTGATTTCCTTGGGTTAGTTAGGTTTAAGTAGTTCTCAGTTCTAGAGGACTGATGACGTCAGATGTTAAATCCCATAGTGCTCAGAGCCATTTGAACCATTTGAACCAGAAATCGAGACAGAACTCTAGTCTCGCAAATTACACTTTGCAAACTACCCCACAAGTAGTAGTCTGATATAGTACGTGTCATCCTGTCTAAGCTATTGCTTACCAGGTCAAACAGCTGTAAATACTTTTCTCTTTTCCTCCGCAGATATAGACGCGTTCCACATGTCAACTGAAACCGCCGTAGAACGGAAACGGTACCTTTCCGGACATGGGCCCCCGTTCAAAATACAGGATGTATCAAAAGGAGTCATGCGATTTAAAAAAATCACAACTATTACGTTATTTCACATATGTATGTGAACAACGTACTGTTGGGAAGAGCAAGATCTCAAGTTTTACGTGGTTCCCGCTGAGTAGCAGCAGAGTGCGCCCGCTTCCGTTATACTTAAAGTCTTGTCGGGACAACAGAGAGCGTATTGTATTCTACGTTTTGCGCAGTGTGGGTCAGTAATGACTGTTCACTGTGACTTTCGCACTAGGTATCGTTTAGGTCCTGTTACAGCACAAAGCATTACATGATGGCATGAACAGTTCCGAGGAACAGGTTGTTTGTGTACAGGCAAAACGCCAGGCCGTCCCCTGGTGTATCACACGGACGTCGAACGCATCCCCCATAGTTTCACATGGAGTCCGCAGAAATCTGTTCGTTCGACAGCTCAAAATGTCCCCAATGTCAGTCTGGCATGTGTTGCGTCGACGTTTACACACGAAACCATGCAAATTCAGCTTCTGCAAACTCTTCGTGAAGATGACAAACAACAACGTGTGGAGTTCTGCAGTTCCGTTCTTAGCGAGTTGGAGGCCGGCCGGAGTGGCCGAGCGGTTCTAGGCGCTTCAGTCTGGAACCGCGCGACCTCTACGGTCGCCGGTTCGAATCCTGCCTCGGGCATGGACGTGTGTGATGTCCTTAGGTTAGTTAGGTTTAAGTAGTTCTCAGATGTTAAGTCCCACAGTGCTCAGAGCCTTTTTTTTTTGAGCGAGTTGGAGGATGACAGTTTTCTTCCACGCTTAGTATTTAGTGACAAGGCAACTTTCCATGTAAATGGTGTCCGTCCCCGGTAGTTGAATGGTAAGCGTGACGGATTGTCAACCTCTGGGCCTGGGTTCGATTCCCGGCTGGGTCGGGGAATTTTCCCCGCCCAGGGACTGGGTGTTGTGCTATCATCATCATCCTATCATACGCATCGACTGCAGGTCGCCAAAATGGCGTTAAAGAACCGTCATAATGTGAGAATATGGGGTACGGAACAACCACATGAAGTTGTACAACATGAGAGGGTCTTTCCAAAATTTAATGTGTTTCGTGCAGTTTCGCGGGAGAAGGTGTATGGTCCATTTTTCTTTGCCGAAAACACTGTTACGGGTACTACACATCTCGTTATGCTTGACGACTTTCTTTCCCCACAGTTGGAGACTGATTCGAACGACTTCATTTACCAACGGGATGGGGCACCGCCACACTGGCATCTGGATTGGATTAGATTGTTTGGGGGAGGAGACCAGACAGCGAGGTCATCGATCTCATCGGATAAGGGAAGGACAGGGAAGGAAGTCGGCCGTGCCCTTTCAAAGGAACCATCCCGGCATTTGCCTGGAGCGATTTAGGGAAATCACGGAGAACCTAAATCAGGATGGCCGGACGCGGGACACACTGACATCTGGAAGTGCGGGAATTTTTAAATCAAAGGATAAGTGAACGATGGATCGGTCGCACTGGACCAAATGATTCAACCTTACATTACTTGCCTCCAAGGTCATTGGACCTAAAGCCATGTGATTATTTCTTGTGGGGGTTTATAAAAGACTCTGTTCATATGCCTCCGTTGCCAACAACAATGAATGAACTGAGACCGCATTACAGCAGCTATGGAAGCTGTAACTCAAGACACACTCGCTGCAGTGTGAGAATAATTTGAACACCGCATTGACATATCCCTGCATCTCACGGAGAGCATATTGAACACCTCTGAAAAGAGTATGAAAAAACTTTGACTTTTCCGATCATTAAAAAACAAATTTAATTTTGTATGTTTATTAGTTTCAGAAATATAGAGATGCTAAATCGGATGATTCTATTTGATACCCCCTGTATTATGTACTCATTACCCTCTGCAAGTCCTAGATTTCTGTAACGAGAATTTCCTAACACCTTGTATAAATCGCTGGCTGCACAATGTACTGCAGGCTCTATCAGGCGGATCTTGTGATAAGTAGTCCTTCAAAATACGCATTTTTGAGCAGGTTTCGAATTACATGATTACCACGCGACACTGAACGTTCATTATTTAACTGTGCAAAGATTGACCACCTAAGTTTCCATTTAATGAGCTGATGTGATTTTAAAAATGGAAAAAATTGTAATCGTTAACGTATTCAACACAATTTATTAAAACAGTTATGATCCATGTTATTACAAATGTGAGAATAAAAATTGAAATTCATGTCCATTCGAAAATCAGAATTGCAGTTTTAAAAATAAAATTTCCTAACTGTCAGTGAACACTTGTTTGGCAATTCCAAGTTGACGACAAGAATATATCAACCAAACCATGTTTACTTACACTGAGTTCACACCCAACACTCTCCCTGATAAAAAGCATTTACATTAAACTTTTACACTGAAGCACCAAAGAAACTGGTGTAGGCATATGTATTCGAATACGGAGATATGTTAACAGGCAGAATACGGCGCTACGGTCGGCAACGGCTATAGAAGAAGCGTCTGGCACAGTCGTTAGATGGGTTGCTGCTGCTACAATGGCAGGTTATGAAGATTTAGGTGAATTTGAACTTTGTATTGTAGTCGGCGCACTAGCGAATGGGACACAGCATCTCCGAGGTAGCGATGAAGCGCGGATTTTCCCATACGACCGTTTCACGAATGTACCGTGACTATCAGAAATATTGTAAAACAACAAATGTCCGACAACGCTGTGGCTGAAAAAATATTCTGCAAGAACAAGAGCAACGGCGACTGAAGAGAATCGTTCGACGTGACGAAGTGCAACCCTTCCTCAAATTATTGCAGAGTTCAAAGTTGGGCCATCAACAAGAGTCAGCGTGCGAACCATTCAACGAAACATCATCTGTGCTTTCGGAGGCGAAGACCCATTCGTGTACCATTGCTGACTGCACGACACGAAGCTTTACGCCTCGCCTAGGCCCGTCAACACTGACACTGGATTGTTGAAGATTGGAAACAAGTTGCTTGGTTGGACGAGTATCGTTTCAAATTGTATCGAGCTGACTCCCGTGCACGGGTAAGGAGACAACCTCATGAATCCACTGACCGTGCATGTGAGCAGGGGGCTGTTCAAGCTGGCGGAGACTCTGGAATGGTGTGGGGCGTGTGCGGTTAGAGTGATATGGGAATCCTGATACGTCTGGGTATGACTGTCAGGTGACACGTACGTAAGCATCCTGTCTGATCACCTGTATCCATTCATGTCCATTGTGCATTCCGACGGACTTCGACAATTCCAGCAGGACAGTGCGACACCTCACATGTCCAGAATTGCTACATTGTTGCTCTTCTGAGTTTGAACACTTCCGCTAGGCATCAAACTCCCCCAGACATGAACATTATTGAGCGTATCTGGGATGCCTTGCAACGTTCTTTTCAGAAGAGATCTCCACCCAATCCTACTCTTACGGGTTTATGGACAGCCATGCAGAATTAATGGTGTCAATTTGTCGAGTCTATGCCACGTCGTGTTGCGGCATTTCTGCGTGCTCGCTGGGGCTCTACACGATATTAGGCAGGTGTATCAGTTTCTTTGGCTCTTCAGTGTATAAAGACACTGCACTATCAGTACTACATGGAATGTATTCGCAGTTGCGAATATCGACATCCATCAACTCTAACGGATAGACGACTGATTATAATGAATCCGCCTCGATTGCAAATAGAAACCGGATTTTCACCTAGGTTTCAGCGCGGATAACCACGCCTTCTTTGGAACACATTAAAACTACAAACTGCCTAAAGAGGCATGGTCCAACATTAATTAGACATATTATAAGAAATGGAGATTTTTAAATATGTATGGTATGCCAAAGACTGCATCCTTAACGACCAACTCCAGTTGAAAAACAAAAATTTTTTCGAAGGTTTTATCCCCTTGCTCAGTGCTTCACAATCTACCATACGACATAGAAAGTAGCCGATGCATTCATGCGGTGGCTTGGTGTCACGGACGGCCAGTGCGTTCAGTCACTCTGTAGGTACCCTTAATTTTACTTACGACGGCTGCCCTTACAAACGTGGGCACACTAATACAATACACATGATTTTTTTTTCATTTAACGCCTTATAATGAGTGATTCTTGTACATGTTCACAGTATTCTCACTTCTTACAAGCTCGAATATTCCTAATATGGTCCAAATAAACATTCCCACTTAATTATAATTATCCAAGTTGAATATGGTGATGCAAGGATGTTTTTAGTCATATTCATTACAAGTCAGAGCTCTGGCCCAAAATTAGGAAATAAATCCTTAACATTTTTTGAAAAACGTTGAAGTGACGTCGTACGTCTCTTCACACATATACAAATAAGTTCGCATACCATTTTTGTAACACCTGATAGCACTAATCACTTTGACCTCTGTAGGTCAATAGATAATAAGGGCGATGAAAGCGACGTTGTACGTCTTTTCATACATGTATATTAAGCCCGTTACATTATTGGACCTTTCACGTCAACAGCTATTAAACCATAAATGTAGTTTGTCTGTTCCACGCTATATGCGTTCACAGACCTCATCTGATTAAGCTTCATCGTTCAGTTCCTCAAGTACCTGATTTTAAGAAACTAGTTTAGCTTTAGGTTTTTTTACACTATTTTGGTACATATCCGATAGTACTATTCAAAATTACCTCTGTCGGTCATTAAATATTAAGGACGATGAAGGCGACGCTGTACGTCTTTTCACGCAATTACATTAAGGACCTCTTATTTTCGGCGTATCGCGAGCAGTTGCCTTACCATTGGGCTATTCGAGCACACTTCACGGCCAGATGCAAACTTCGATATGTCGTCAGTCATGTCGTCTACAACCTGCAACTTACATCCATTATCCGTTTTCCGCTACAGGGAGACATTTTAATTGAAAGTCGCTTGGCCGGTATCGACGGATAAGTACGATATTTCAGTGAGGCACTGTTGTTTAGCATGCATGTCCGAAGAATCATTGCATCTTACTTCTGAACAACATGAGCACTGCAGTATCGTGTTACCGTTTTTGCTGAGTGTACGTTCTGACAGTTGTATATTCACAACCAATGAACAATGGACGCGTATTAAATGGAATGTTTTATTGGAATGGATGTACGTAATCACCTCCTAAGATATTTTCTATTTCTCCTGAAACGCCATGTGTACTGAAGGTAGACAGTCTGCGTAGGCATTGTCGATACTAGCTTATTGGCTGTATTAACGGTCGGTTCATCGCAACTACCGCCCAAGGCCCAGCAGATAATGCGCAGAAAAACCCTAGAACGCAGTCCACACTGAAACACGCAGGGAATGAAGACCTCACCGCGGCGCGTGTGTGGGAGACGCGGAAGAGGGAGCAGCGTTCGATCAGTGCAGGAGCGGCCGACCGATGGTTATCGCCGGCGGCTGCCTTCAGTTCCCTTGCCTTCGCTTCCCCGCTGCGCCGCCTTTGTTCGCGCTGGCGCACGGCCAGGGTCGTCAGCTGTAAGCCGGAGGTGTGTGCGCGCTCCTCGGCAAGGCCACGCTTCTGCACCAGCCGCAGGCCGCCGCGCCGCGCCGCGCCTTTCTCCGCGTCACTGTGGTCAGGAGCAACTGCCGCGCCCTGCGTAGCGGTAGCCGCACCGCGGTGGACACTTGACAACGGTTGCCATACGTCCCGATTAATCGGGAATGTCCCAACTGTTTACATTCTCCCGGTATCCCAAAAAGACTCAATCGGGACGCTAAATGTGGAAGTCTACAACAGCATCTACATCTACATGGATATTCTGCAAATCATACTTGCATCCCTGGCGGAGGGTTCATCGAACCACCTTAACAACAAGTCTCTATTATTCCACCCTCGAACAGCCCACGGAAAAAATACTAATACCTTTATCTTTATAGCCGGCCGGTGTGGCCGAGCGGTTCTAGGCGCTTCAGTCTGGAACCGCGCGACCGCTACGGTCGCAGGTTCGAATCCTGCCTCGGGCATGGATGTGTGTGATGTCCTTAGGTTAGTTAGGTCTAAGTAGTTCTAAGTTCTAGGGGACTGATGACCTCAGATGTTAAGTCCCATAGTGCTCAGAGCCATTTGAACCATTTTTTTATCTTTATATACCTGTCTTGTAAATAAAACCGCCTTTTCCTGCTGCCACTTAATTTATTTATCCCAGACGCGTTTCGCCTTTCTCTTGTTCTAAGGCATCATCAAATGGTTCAAATGTGCCTGACCACTATGGGACTTAACATCTGAGGTTATCAGTCCTTAGAATATAGAACTACTTAAAACTAACTAACCTAAGGACATCACACACATCCATGCCCGAGGCAGGATTCGAACCTGCGACCGTAGCGGTCGCGCGGTTCCAGACTGAAGCGCGTAGAACCGCTCGGCCACACCGGCCAGGAGTTTACGTCCGTCCTCATCCTGATCCTATGACTGAATTTCTGCGGATTTTATTCCAACTTTAGTACAACATTTTGGAAGAACTAATTTATTCGGTAACGTTGGAGTATGGACAGAGTACTGCGACACTATGGAGATTCGAGACAGTTATTTTTATTTTATACATCTAATTCCGTAGAACCAAATTGAGGAGCAACTACCCACGGCCATGGAACGAGTCGGTACATCAAATTAACACAAATAAAATGTAGACGAATCCTATACAAATGACAAATTTCCAGTATATAGAACTACAATTAATAATATAAAAAACGAATTACCTTAATTTCTCCACGAACTCCGCGACAGATTGTAAGGAATGATCCATGAGGACATATTTCAGTTTACACTTGAGTGTACGAGGATTAATAATACTGAGATTATTTTTAATCATGTGGTAGCAGCAGAATGCTGGATGGAGAATGCGGATCATATGCAGACTGGATGTCCGCCTAAACTTACACAACATATTGCTCGAAGTGCCCCTTTCTCAGCCAAAAATGCCCTTTGGGAAAGGGAATATTTACCGCAGAATATGATGTCTTGGACATACTGTTCCAAAAGTAAAGATAGCAGCATTAAGTTTTTGAATAATACTCTGAACATGGGCTTTCGATAGGTAATAACAATGTTCCAGAAATGCAGCTCATTTTCAGTATAATCCCGAAACAAATGATGCAGGTTCTATGTAACGGCTGTAAAAACACGAATGGAACCACTAGTACAACCCAAAACATTGTGAATCTTCAGGTTTTGGCGGCGCAAAGACTGTTCCATTAAGTTTCGGGTGTGCAGCCGCAAGAAATCTCCTTCTCCTTCTTCTAATATTTCGGCTGTGAAACGTTCAGCCATCTTCAGAGTGAGCCGCAAGACTGCCGCTCCAGTGCTCGCTTCGTCCCTTTATACTGTTGTACCGCGCGACTGCGCATGCGGCCACAGACGCAAATGCGCCAGAGACGTGGTCGGCGGCAGAGACATGCATAATGCGCGAGTTGTATCTATGACTCCGCAGTTGATCTGTGTTGGCATATCGATATATCATTGTGAGCTGCACTGTGACGACGTCTTTGCGAGTTTATTACAGCAAGTGCCGGATTCCATGATTTATCAAGATTGAAACCACTATATTACTCGTAATTAAATTCGTCGTCAAGCGAATTTCAATTGCCTTCTTCACTATCGAGTCCCAAAAGGATGATGTAGTTGCCAAAATTTCGACGTTGTCATACAACATACTGTGACCATTATCAATACAGTGCTCTGCCACTGAGGGACTGAATTTTGCACCCACGCCACAGGTTCTGCCCTTGTCTTCGTTTATCAGCGACATTGAAGAAGCTGTTCGACCACTTCCCTCTGATTCAGCAGAGGAAATAAGACGTGAAACATGCCCACAATGGAGCAATATATCTGTGGCAGAGAGGGCTGCTCTACGCAAGCTTCGCCTGGATACTCAGACGGTGGTACTCCCAGCAGACAAAGGTAATGCTACTGTTTTATTGTCTCGGGACGAATACCATGATAAAATGTACAATTTATTGAGTGATAGCACGTACCGGAAGATCAGCAGGGATCCCGCTAATCGACTGGCGAAGAAAACTGTTTCGCTTCTGAATGATTCTCCCTTTCCACCAGAAGTTGTTCGGAGATTGAAACCAAGTGGTCCGGTGCCTCCTAGACTTTATGGACTACCAAAGGTCCACAAGAAAGATGTTCCTCTACGCCCCATAGTGAGTAACATAGGCTCTACGACCTATGACGTTGCCAAACATCTGGCATCATTGTTGAGGCCTCTTGTGGGAAAATGTACTCACCATAAGAAACTCGGCTGACTTCATTAGTAAACTGAAATCATTGAAAATGAACCCGCCTGATATATTAGTTAGTTTTGATGTGGTGGCTTTATTTACAAAGGTTCCCCTTCCAGAATCTCTACAACTTATTGAAAGAAGTTTTGACAAAGAGATTTCAGCTGTATTTAAACATGTTCTGACCTCCACATATTTCTTATTTAACAACGAATTTTTTGAACAGACGGACGGAGTTGCCATGGGTAGTCCCTTATCCCCTCTGGTGGCCAATTTATTTATGGAGGACTTCGAGGAGAAGGCGCTTGAATCTGCTGACTTGAAACCCACGGTATTCTGGAGGTATGTTGATGACACCTTTGTAGTTTGGCCCCATGGTGAAGACAACTTGCAAGACTTCTTAAGACATCTGAACTCCCTCCACGATCAAATAAAGTTCACAATGGAAATTGAAAAGGAGGGATGCCTTCCATTCTTGGATGTTTTGGCTCTGCGTAGAGAGGATGGCACTTTGGGACATGAAGTGTATATGAAGCCCACGCACACCGATCTGTATTTACGTGCAAATAGCTGCCACCATCCTGCCCAGACAATGAGTGTTCTCCGAACTTTGACTCACAGAGCGCATGTTATATCTGACGAAAGCAGTCTGCAAGAGGAACTTTCCCACTTACAAAGAGTGTTTGAAGACAAAGGGTACTCCCCACAACAAAAACAGAGGGCACTGAAAATGAAACCGAAGGAGGCCACAAAGAAAGAAACCTTTAAATCGATGGCCTTCCTGCCATATGTGGGTAGCCTCTCATCAAAAATAGGACGCATTCTCGGCAGACACAAAGTAAAAGTGATTTTTCGTCCTCTACCCAAGACAGCTGCACTCGTGGGCTCCGTCAAAGATGATTTGCTGCTCGGAAAATCTGGAGTTTACAAAATTCCATGTGAATGTGGCCTTTCTTACATCGGAAAAACAACTCGTGCTGTCCAAGAAAGATGTACAGAACACCGGAGGTACACACGACTTTTACAACCTAACAAGTCGGCAGTGGCAGAGCACTGTATTGATAATGGTCACAGTATGTTGTATGACAACGACGAAATTTTGGCAACTACATCATCCTTTTGGGACTCGATAGTGAAGGAGGCAATTGAAATTCGCTTGACGACGAATTTAATTACGAGTAATAGAGATAGTGGTTTCAATCTTGATAAATCATGGAATCCGGCACTTGCTGTAATAAACTCGCAAAGACGTCGTCACAGTGCAGCTCACAATGATATATCGATATGCCAACACAGATCAACTGCGAAGTCATAGATACAACTCGCACATTATGCATGTCTCTGCCGCCGACCAACGTCTCTGGCGCATTTGCATCTGTGGTCGCATGCGCAGTCGCGCGGTACAACAATATAAAGGGACGAAGCGAGCACTGGAGCGGCCCGTCCCCCACGCGGATCCTCTATGATCTCATTCCTTTCCCCCATTTGCTCCTACTCCTCGAACATATCCGCATCCTCTACACCTCCCGCCGCCTTGAACCCCCTCACCCCCTGGTTGCTCCTCTCCTCACCCATCCCTGCCCCCTGCCACGTCTTCACTGTTGTGTCCCCCCTACCCTCCGTCTCTACACCCTACATCTCCTTTCCCAAGGTGGCTTCCATCAACTCCGCCTCCCGGATGATGCCCTCTCTCCGTCCATTTATCCCTCCTATCAACTCTGATCCTCACTCCCCCTCCTTTCCTCTGTCCTTTTCCCGGGCTCCCTCTCCCCCCTTCCATCCTCTTTCTTCCCCACCTCCCCTCTCTTTGCCCCCTTCTCACCCCCAAGTCCTTTTACATTTCCCTCCTCTGCCTCCTCTCATTCCCTCTCGCATCTGCCCTTCTCCCCTTTATTAGTCCTCTCCCTCCTTGGTTCCCCCCCCCTTTTCGTTTTGTTCCTTCCTCCCTCCTTGTTCTTCCCCCTCCTCCAGGTCCCCCCCCCAACCGGCCTTTGGCTCGGGAGTGTCATCTTTGTGCCGCCACTTTCGTGCAGTGTTCTACATTGAGTGTTCTACAGTGAGTGTTCTACAGTGAGTGTTCTACAGTGAGTGTTCCGTGTTGTGTTTTTTGGGAAGTGTTGCGAACGGCCATCATACTGTCGCTGGGTGTGCCTTTTATCTCTTGCGAACAGAAACCAGACTGTCGCCGTGTTTTTTTAATTGTGTGTGTACTATGTTACTTGTCTGATTCCTGTGTCTTTTATTAACGTTACCAACCCTTTTTGCTTTCTGTTTTAACTTTCCGCATTTTTCCGCCATTTTACACTTGACGTCACCGTTTTATCGCCTGTTTTTCTTGTTTATTTTCTTCTTCCGTTTTTTTAAAATAAAAGTCTGTAGGCTGTAGAGCAGCGTACTAAGCTGCTGCCAGCCCGCCCCCTTCGGGGGGAATTGAAAATCAATAAAAAAAAAAAAAACGAGCAGCAGTCTTGCGGCTCACTCTGAAGATGGCTGAACGTTTTACAGCCGAAATATTAGAAGAAGGAGATTTGTTGCGGCTACACACCCGAAACTTAATGGAACAACCCAAAACATTGATTTTATACCCCTTACTTATCACGTAGCCAAGTCAAGCGGCAGTACGTTAGGATGTTTTTTTGGTCTTAAATAAGAAAGTGAAATGGCGTGGAACGATGCCCGCTATATTGATTTATGACATACACATGGAAACTGGAAATACAGGGACGACTACTGGTTCTTGCGGGTGTTCTGAAATTCTATCAAATTCACTTGTTTTTTAGGTCTCAAGGGCAGTATCTAATTTCTCCTAATAATATTTCACAAATGTCAGCATGTTAAAAATTAGCTGGTATTACATATTCTCAGGGATAATATGTAATTAAAGATATCTGAAAAGTTCTCATAATCTTAAACTTTAGCTATGTAGTTTATTAGTATTCATCTACACTTTAATATTGAGTTATACTTTAATATCGAACAACATTGGAACAATCACGGGAACATGTACAGTGCCTTTCTTCTTACGTATAAAGAAGAAGAACTGTAGTTTTATATTTATCTGCCATAATAAAAAAGAAACATCGAACCAAGTATCGTGTAGTCAGGTATTTTTCTTTCAAGAAAATTATTTAAAAATCGATAGTGTGCAGGTTTACAACAAGATCGGAACTGGGACTTAAAGTCACCATTTGTCTTCGAAACTATTAGTCCGTAGCCCCACGTCTTGCCACCTCCCCCCCCCCTCTCCTTTCCCCCTCCCCCAGCGAATTATCACATTGGCGCTCTCTTACATGTGCTCGCAAACGCGCACACAGACGGAGCACAACACTGACGAACACGAGTATGCATTCTGTAAGATGCGCGGATAAGACGAAAAATAAGAATCGATATTCAGGTACCGAGAGATTTTCTGATTTCCATAAACTTCGATAAGTGTATCGAGTAAAAACGACTAATGAGTCCAGGACATACAATTATTGGCCAAAACACAGAAATTAGGTGTTTTCTAAACAGTTCTTGTGGGTTTGACGGTAATTAGCTAAAAATCTGGAGAAATCGGGAGGCGGGAGGGAAAGTGGAAAAACGAGACACTCCCGTCTAAATCGAGAGAGTTGGCAGGTACGCAGTTAGTTGCTATCTGGACACACAGAAATTTGAACTGTTCAGACTCGCTAATCTTATGCCCATTCTGTGTAATAAAAAATTCAGTTTTAAAACTTGTCTGACTATGATTCAGCATCAATTTATTTTGTACAAGGTATGAACTTTTGTCCCCAACTGCACTGTTTAACACACTGTCTATGTTGCGCCGGCCGAAGTGGCCGTGCGGTTAAAGGCGCTGCAGTCTGGAACCGCAAGACCGCTACGGTCGCAGGTTCGAATCCTGCCTTGGGCATGGCTGTTTGTGATGTCCTTAGGTTAATTAGGTTTAACTAGTTCTAAGTTCTAGGGGACAAGTGACCTCAGCAGTTGAGTCCCATAGTGCTCAGAGCCATTTGAACCATTTTTTTTATCTATGTTGCAATCAGCGTACTTCAGTACCAAGCTAGGTGTCATTAGCTAACAGAAATTACTAGCCCGAAGGCACGCGGCTGACAACAATGCCCTGCTAAACGCGCCATACGTTACGTCAACGCGTGGCAAAGCTCTCCCGTCGACGAAGCATTGCGTCAACCAATTGTCCACTGCCAGAGGTATCTTGTGTGGTCACCTCTACAGTGGGTGGTGAAGGATCCGTTGTTCTAGTTGTTAGGATGGTCCTCGGCTCTCCCACCTAGGTGTAGTGAGTTCGATAGGCTGGCGTGGACTACATGAATCCGTCGGAGGTAAAGCTGGTTACAGCATGACAGACCGCGTGGACTCTGGTGTAATTTTTTTTATACAGGGTGTCCCACTCAAACCTCCTTAATTTCAAAGATCCAGGGAAAAAAACCACAGTAGATAATACAGTGAAAAAAAAACACTGTAGAGCATCTCAAAGAATTTATTTATCATCAATACACCTCTTCATGTGAACCATTTGTAGTACGAAGAATATCGAGTCTATATTCAATTTCTTGACAAGTTTTTGTAACATTTCCTCTGTTATTGTTGCAAATCGCTTTAGTGATACTATGTCGCAATGTATGAATTCGTCCACTTTGGTCGCATACACACTGTCCTTCGTGAAACCCCACATGAAGAAATCAAGCGCCGTAATGTCGGGTGAAAGTGGTGACCAGGCAATGGATCCTCCGCGTCCGATCCAACAACTGGGAAAATTCCTATCCAGTTACTTGCGAACAGACGTTGACCAATGCGGCGGAGCTCCATCTTGTTGAAAAATGATGTTGGGTTGCAAGTCTTGTATCTGAAGATACACAAACTGCTTCAGCATGTCAGACACACCGACCCATACACTGTTTGTTCCCCAAACAAGAACGGTCCAACAATCCTGTCGTGCATTAGCCCGCACCAGTTTAGTTTAGGCCTATCAAGGAACATGTTCAATGACAACGTGCGGATTTTGCGAACCCCAAATCCGAACATTACGCCTATTAACCCTTCCTGATAGATGAAAGGCTGCCTCATCTGAGAATAAACATCTATCCGGGAAGCTGGCATCCATATCAATACGCTGCAGCATATCCGCAGCAAATTGTTATCGGCGTGGTTTGTCAAAAATTGTTCAAATGGCTCTGAGCACTATGGGACTTAACATCTGTCAGATGTTAAGTCAGAGTCGAATCAGGTGTCCCATATCACTCCAACTGCACACGCCCCACACCATTACAGAGCCTCCACTAGCTTGAACAGTCCCCTGCTGACATGCTGGGTCCACGGATTCATGACGTTGTCTCCATACCCGTACACGTCCATCTGCACGATACAATTTGAAACGAGTCTCGTCCGGCCAGGCAACATGTTTCCAGTCATCAAGAGTCCAATGTCGGTGTTGAGGAGCCCAGGCGAGGCGTGAAGCTTTGTGTCGCGCAGTCATCAAGGGTACACGAGTGGGCCTTCGGCTCTGAAAGCCCATATCGATGTTGTTTCGTTCAATGGTTCACGTACTGACACTTGTTGATGGCCGAGCATTGAAATCTGCAGCAATTTGCGGAAGGATTGCACTTCTGTCCCGTTGAAAGATTCTCTTCAGTCGACGTTGGTCCCTTTCTTGCAGAATATTTTCCCGGATTCCTGATATTCACGGTACACTCTAAATTGTCGTACTGGAAAATTCCCACTTCATCGCCACCTCAGAGATGCTGTGCCCCATCGCTCGTGCACCGACTCTTAACACCACGTTGAAACTCACTCAAATCTTGATAACCAGCAGTAACCGATCTAGCAACTGCGCCGGACACTTGTCTTACATCCGTGTTTGTTTGTCGTCCTCCTGTAGTGTACTTGAAAGCAACAAGACGAAATAACAGAATCCAAAAAATGCATTTAGTTCTTACTGCAAGGCTGTGCAGACTAAAATACGCAGCTTCTCATAATTGTCAGGCGACTGATAAAATTTGCCAAACTCCATTAATTTTTACTACATCATTATTTATTAGTTCATAGGTGCTTTTATGCTGCTTATTTCCACCACCTTTTCAACAATGGTGATTACGTTTAGCTTCTAGAATAACGGCACGCCGTCTGTCATTCTGTAACCACTACGTGTTTAGTAATTTACGAACAACATCTGCTTGCCTTAAGTATCAGTGTTTTGCTTATTGTCTGCAACAATTCTTGGCTGCAACCATAATTTTGTAAAGGCTGTTCTTTAGTAATGACGTTCCCGTTTCTAATAAACGCACATGTTAATGACAATCTTTTTTGCATGCTGTAACCCCTGTCTACTTCTCCGTCTCTTTCAATCATTTCGGAACCCCGTGCAAGCCTGAAAGTATTCGATCGTCTTACGCAGTTAAGTGTGAGATCGGAAATCGTCTCCTTGATTGTTTCAAAAGAAGTGGTTTTGTACCGGACGGGAAGGATGCTAGACTTTGTGAGATTCAGAAGAATTCGATGTTAAGTGTGTGTGTGTGTGTGTGTGTGTGTGTGTGTGTGTGTGTGTGTGTGTCGGCTCAACTCGCCAGGAACACGAATTCATGTGGCTGGCATGCATAGTTACGACTTTAAGAAGTAAGCCGACCGTGCAAGACCTGTTATCGTTATCTGCAGTAGGCGGGACGGACGGCTAACCTCCTCCATGCCACCAGTAAAGCACGTAACGTGGCTTGGGAACTTCCACTGCTATAAGGACACTGCATTTCTCACACGACACTCAGAGCAGGCAGCACAGTGACTCTTCGTCCGATGTCAATTCAACAGACATAGAACGCGGGTCGCAATTAAACTTGTTAAGTGTTGTGCCAGGTTTGAACCTCTCTCCAGTAACGACGCTGTACACGTAACAATACCCCTACTTTTTACCACTTATAAAATCTGCTAGTGACATCAGCTCTTTCAACAGTGAAGCTGATATCGAATAGTTGAATATATGGCGAAATGTGACGGCGGAGAAGAGTAAACTTATCTCATTCAAGTTTGCTTATTTGAAGTCTCGCTGACAAATGGCTTTCGTGGCGGCCACCTTTCCGTTCGTGCCTGTAGTATCTAATTCGTTGCGTGTAGGTTTATATTGGGAAAAGCCCCATGTATCTAGATGAATGATGTGCAAGTGATTTCAGTAAACTAGACGCAAAGTCTCCAAACTGATTTAGTCGACTGTGCCTTGTGGTGGGCTGTCTTCCGCTTAACTACGCACATTGCCGACCGGGTTGGCCGAGCGGTTCTAGGCGCTTCAGTCTACGGTCGCTGGTTCGAATCCTGCCTCGGGCATGAATGTGTGTGATGTCCTTAGGTTGGTTAGGTTTAAGTAGTTGTAAGTTCTAGGAGACTTATGACCTCAGACGTTAAGTCCCATAGTGCTCAGAGTCGTTTGAACATTACACATTTTGAAAATACTCCGTCAATCTAAAAAGACAGTAATTTTGAAGCTTCAGGTGCTGCTCCCTCTTGAATACAACCTACAGAACGTTATGTTGTTTATCTCGCGCGTCACATTGGCTTGAATGTCCGTTGTATCGTCAAAGCGTTAACTTTCATGTGAATTTCTGCATGTCGCCGTTTTACTGCTCAATTGTCCCCATTTTTCATTTCAATCAAGTCGCGGCAGGGTCCACGTGTCGTCGTCGTGTGAGACAAACTTTGCACACACTTCTCTCTTCTTTGAAACATTCTGGAGAATGTAACAAAATACTAAGCAACCAGCCGAGACAAAGAAATTTCATTTCTTCACCGGTTTCGGGCATTTAGTGCTCTTCTTCAGAAGATTATACTTATCGCATTATTTCCGAGTGTTAACAACAAGATGCGTACAGCAACATGCCATGGTCATGTGGTTCATCGTGTGTGTACAAACTTAATACAGTAGAGTCTCGTTAATCCGAAATAATTGGGACCGGACCTTGTTTGGATTACAGATTTGTTCGGATTAGCCTCAATTACGGTGACGAGTTTCTAGAATGAAGTATACTAAGCAGATAAGTAGGTACAACATGGTAACAAATGGGAACAAGTGTGGGAACAATGGCTCACTCTCACTCCCTGCCCTTGTTGTTTTGCATTGTTGAGACCTTTGTAGTGCCTGAGGTCAGTGCACTGCCAGTTGGCTCGCAACGCGCTTGGTTATGTTATTTACCGATCGCTGGCACGCGTAACAGCTGTATTGTATTTGTTCAGGTGTAGTGGTGCACGTATTTTCGTCAGAAGTGAACGGAAACATACAACGTTAACTCTCAAAGAAAAATTGAATGCTGTGAAGCGGATAGAAATGGTGAGACTGTATCTGCACTGGCAACGGAACTGGGTGTTGTTTAAGCAACCATACGTGATTCGAAGAAGAACCAAGTCAAGCTTTAACACTCCTGTGCAACGTCTTCGGGGAAAAACACTCGAAATTCGGCAGACTTTGAAACAGCCCCACCACGATAAAGTGGTTTACACAGAAGTGGAGCACTGGTTCAGGAGAAGGCTGTTTACCTGAACAAGTTAATGAATGGTGATGAGTGCTTTAGTGCGAGTATGGGTTGGTCGGACAGCTTCAAAAAAACATCATGGAATCCGTCAGCTAACAATTATTGGAGAGAACCTTTCTTATGACCGTGATGCAGAGAAGGAATATTTGGGTGAGTTTGAAAAAATGATAAGAGAGGGAAAGTATTCTCCCCAACAAATGTATAACGCTGACGAGACTGGCCTTAATTTTAGGGCATTGCTAACAAAAAGCCTAGCTTCAAAAGAAGACCATGCTCCTGGTTTTAAAATGTGCAAAGATCGTGTGACTTTATTAGCGTGCAGCAACGCTGCTGGTAATCACAAGCTACCTTTAATGCTGATCGGCAAATCTGCTAGGCCCAGAGCTTTTAAAAACTGCAATATGAAGTCCCTGCCCGTATATTATTGCCACCAGAAAAAAGCATTGATGGACGTAAGTTGTGCAAAGAATGGTTTCACGGCCAGTTTTTTCCCCTCTGTTCGACGGTTTTCTACGGAAAATTGTTTGTCTCCCCGTCAATCCTTTTGACTGATAGCGCGCCATCTCACCCCAGCACTGAGGAATTATGTGATGGAGAAGTTGTGGCGAAGTTTTGCCGCCGAATGTTACACCACTTCTATAGCCGATGGATCAGGGCGTACGGCAAATATTAAAATTGATTTACAGAAAACAATTTTTAAGATTGCTGATCCAAGATGATAGCATTCCTTTAGTGGACAAAATAAAAAAGACCAGTGTGAAGGGCCGGCCGGAGTGGCCGAGCGGTTCTAGGCGCTACAATCTGGAACCGCGCGACCGCTACGGTCGCAGGTTCGAATCCTGCCTCGGACATGGATGTGTGTGATGTCCTTAGGTTAGTTAGGTTTAAGTAGTTCTAAGTTCTAGGGGACTCATGACCTAATAAGTTAAGTCCCATAGTGCTCAGAGCCATTTGAACCAGTGTGAAGGATGTTGTTTATTGGGCTGCTGAGGCATGGCAGAATATTTCAGAAAATACTCTGAGAAAATCGTGGAGAAAACTGTGGACATCTATTGAATTTCAGGACAACCTAGTTGAAAAGGAAGAGGAAAATCTACTACAAATGATACAGACAATTCCTAGATGTGAAGAAGCTAGTGAAGGAGACGTAAAAGAGTGGATGGCAGCGGATGGGGCATGTGTGGAGAACCTTACAGACGCTGATTTAGTTGCTGCCGTGACTCAAGACCAGGAAGTGGACTGCTGTGACGGAAGAGACAATGAGCCTGAAAGCGACAAAGCAGAACTGGTGCCACACAATGGCGCAGCAGAAGCGCTTGACCTCGGGCTACGTTATTTGGACCAACAGCCCACTGCTGCACCTGCTGACTTTATGTTTATGAGACGATGGCGCAACTATGAGTTATATAAAAGACTGTCTTCATTACGACAAAAAAACAATGAGTTTTTGTCATCTAAAAAGTAGGGATAAAATGTCCGCTGTATGTTAGTAAACTTGACAGCTTTTCTTTCATTGTTGTGCATTGTTAAACCTAACGTTTTCTTGCCAATTTTTCTAATACATGTTTACTGTACTGCGTAAATTAAAATAGTGTGTATGCACAGCAGTTTACCGTACAGTTTTCCATACTTAGACTAACATTTTTCATGTTTGGATTAACCGAACGTTCGTATTACCGGGGTTCGTATTACCGGGGTTCGGATTAGCGGGGTTCGGATTAGCGGGGTTCGGATTAGCGGGACTCTGCTGTATAAGGAAGCTAATAATTAGCTGATTAGCTCGAGTTCTGGCAAGATAGTTGCGTTTGTTTCGCTTCCTTACACTAATTTTGTACATACACTACGAACCACATTGTCATGACATTTTGCTGTAAGCCTATTATTGTTGACACTCGCTACTAATACCATAAGTATAACCTTCTGAATTAGGGCAATAAGTGCCCGAAACCGGTAACGAAACGAAATTTCTTTTATGCAATTGGGTGGTTATTTTTGTTATAGACGACTAGAGTTGCTGAAAATGGATAAAATACTATTCTGGAGATTGCAACAATATTATGAAAAGGAAAGTTGTAGCTCAAGATATAGCGGAGATGCCGAGTCGCAGATAGACACAACAAAAAGACTCTCACAATATAAGCTTTCGGCCAACTAGGACTTGGCCGAAAGGCTTCAGCTGCCAGAGGCTGCAGTCATGCGTGTGTGTGAGTTGCACGCGCGCTTAAGGTTTGTGACATTACAGCCTTTATCACTGTAAAAGTTTTTTTTTCTGTATTCGCGTCAGTATGTGCGAACTTTTAACATATATCAATGAATGTTGTAACCAGATATCTTTGCCGCGCTCCTGAAAAGCGCAGAATATCACGATAGCTATAAACTGTTATACGCTGCTATCGATCAGTAAAAAAAAAAAACGATGCACCTATGTTTCAAAAAAATAACAATTGACAATTTTTACTTCTGCAGGGAGCCGCGACGCTCTCTTGCTGTTCTTCTGTGAGTGTGTTGCGAGTAGGACGCAAAAGTATTGTGCTCCATACTGATATAATCATTTTTTTTGTAAATTTAAGAGTTTAAGTGATTAAAAATATATGTAGCCACAAACAAGCGAGAATGTGTATCACGAAAATTCGCTCCACCGCCACAATGGGTGGCCATGTTAATGTAAGTTTCTGTTTCATAATATAATGCTTAAAGCCTTGAAGTTTATTTAATTTCATAGAAAATCTCTCAACCTTATTTTCATTAATTATACTTGTGATAATCTTTTCTGTTTAAAAGATTTATGCAGCTTATGATCCAGCGTGTGTTCTGTCGGAACAGGAGGCTGTCGTGACGACATCGTTATAGTATTTATTCCAAGTTCTTTCAGTTCCGTTTATATGTTCGTACAAATCCAATTAGTTGGTCCCTTAGGTTTCTTTCATGTAACTTCCGTCTGTTTTCTCCGCGCGATCTTCCTCCAAAACAAAAATTTCTGTTCATTTTTTTAGTAATTTTCGATATCGCGAATGAGAAAAGACAGCCGCCTCCTGCTCCGAACGGAACACCACGGCTTTTCTAACGTCGGAGAGTACTGCACGAATTTTCCGCTAAAAGGTAATAGAATTTCTTAAAGCTGGATCAATTACACATGTTGCTGCTGTTCTCCGACAAATCTGGTGTGATTAATAGTAATTTATTCTGTCACGACAAAAAGAACCAATTTTATTTTTACCAAAGCAACAAAGCTTTCAATTAAATTACTAGAAAAAAAAAATCATACCAGATCTGGCGCCCGAACAGGGACTTGACTAAAATATTGAAAGTGTCACGGTACTAATATATGATTGTCTTATTTCATGTATCGCTCTTTGGAACCCAATGCTGCATAAAATTACGGATGAGCAATAAATATACGCAGTATTGAAGGACGCGGTATTTACACAAATATCTTGGGATTTAATAAGACGCAAATTTGCAGCTTTGAAGACAACGCCGAGTGAGTACCAAATTTTCGTTTGCCATAGTTCTGTCTAAAGAGTAGCTCATTTGACCTTCAAATTCGACCTCACTCTATCCTTTCTGTAGCTTAACGTAAAAAAAAAACACCTTTTTTTCTACGTAAATATTCGAAGATTTTCTGTAACCTTTTGCTTGGATTATTTGTTTTATACTGTAGCTAGTATTCTCGTGTAAGTTCAAGATGGATGCCATTTCAGTCTTTTCTGTGTAACAGCGTTGGCAATCAATTGTTTCAACGGCGTTGACTCCATCTTGTCTTTTTGCTACAGACGTGTGTCAGTTATTACCCACGTAACATTAGACATTTGACGAACGCGCCACGACTTTAACTTGCGCGGCAAGAATAATTGACAATCAGAATTTCAGTTGGCAGTACCCATTTTAAGTTGGCAATAGTTGAATTTCATTATGGCGGACGGACAATCGAGCGCGAACTCTGCAGACGAAAGCGACGGCACTGTTAACAAACATTACCGACTTCGCTCACGCGGAACGACGGCCAGGACAGACGACAGACAAGAGGTAGCTAACGTGGACGACACTCAGCAGGAAACACCCACCTCCCCGATAGCGGTATCAATTGACATTGTCAAAATGTTACAGGAATTGATACTAGACAGACAGGAGAGGGAACAACGTGAGAAAGACAGAGACAAGTTTTTATCAGAGTTGAAAACGGATATGACAACACAGATTGACTCAGTTAGGAATGACGTAAATACCACCATTGACTCAGTTAGGAATGACGTAAATACCACCATTCACTCAGTTAGGAATGACGTAAATACCACCATTGATGCGAAAGTAGGTACCCTCACTACGCAAGTAGGCTCTCTCGCAGCACAGATAGATTCGGTTAAGGGTGACGTCACGGCGCAAGTAACCACTTTGACAACACAGATAAGCACTCTGAATAACAAAATTGATAACATTGGTCAGAATCTCACAACTCAAATCGAAGCGTGTCGCAAAGAAACCGATTCGGTAAAACTTGCGTATAAAACAGTTGCACGACAGGTAGACGAGTTAGCGACAGCGGTAGCCACTGTAGAATCAAAAGTAAGTGCAATGGCGGATGACATTTGGGACCGAACTATTGAGGAAAGAGTTGACAGTAGTGTTGCTTCGCACACTAAAGCACTTTCCGAACATTACAAAGAATGGATTGATGTACAAGAGAAGCTTGTTGAGGAGAAGGTTACACGTGACTTGAAAGATGTTGTTAAATCCGCAACCTTAGACATATTATCTGCACCCGGCAGTTCAGGAGACACTGTTTGTACTGAACTAGGCCAAATTAGACGAGTGTTTACCCGGGATTTGCCGGAATGGCGGAAGCAAGTAACAGATGAGATATCCGACCTGAAACAGCAAATTCAAACACTACAGTATGATAACCAGAGTGACGGGAAACACTCACTACCTTCTGAGCCAGATGAACATCAATACCAGACAACACAACAACACAACACACCACAGTACATTCCGCGACCGAAAAATGAATTTAACGATTCACGCAACAACAACACTGAACAATTGACACTCACAACCCTCATGAAAGAGGAGAGTGTATTGAAACATAGAGTTTTTCAACCATTCCAACCGGAAAAGCGAAATATTCATCCAGTCGTTTTCCTAAAGAACTTTTCAGGAGTCTTTCCAGCTGCCTGGAATGACAAACAGAGAATACAATTCATTACCGGATACATACAAGGAGAAAGTGCTATATGGGGAACCGAGATGGTTGATAAGTGCAAAACATTTAGCGAGTTTGAGAAGAACTTTTTAAGCAAATTTTGGAGCGCAGGTGTTCAGCAACGCCTACGCAAAGAGGTCTACAACGCCGAACCTTTCCATTCGACCAGTGGCGGACTTCGCCGGTACTTTGAAAAGTACTTGAGAAAGATACAATATTGGGACACTCCCATAACAACAAAAGATGTTATTATGATTCTTAAGTCAAAACTACCCATTTCCATACGCGAAAAATTAGTGAACGTGTCAGAGGAAGATCAGGACGCATTTTTATCCGTCCTTGATTCGCTCGATCTTATACACGAAGACGCGCGTGCAAATGCTAACCGTAAGAACAACAACGCAGGCACGTATTCGAATGGAAACGGTAGTAATGGAAATGGTTCACACGAAACACAATACGGAAACAAACAGTACAATAACCGCAATAGAGGCCGAAACAATGGTTACCGTAATGGTAAACACACAAACAAGCATTACGGCAACCAACGGTACAATCCAATATACAACACGCAACAACAGTATTACGGGAATGCCCCATACCAACCAAACAATAACGGTAGTAACTTCTACCAGAATGGGAACAAACACAAGGGTAAACGTTGCAACAATCAAAATTGCGGAGGTCAGCTACCTCCACCACAACCCTATGGGCAGCCACAACATCAGCAACAACAGCAATACACGCCTCAGCAACAACCATTCATGCAACAACAACAGTACACGCCACCACAACAGGACTTTAGATACAATAACAATAAACCAAGAAAACAATACAATCCACCGGTATATTTTACGCAGGCAAGTAATGTACCGATTTTTCAGCCTGGTAACCAAGTGCAGTACCAACAAGGGTTTGATACAAATCAACACACACAATGGGTAAAAAACCAGCGAGAATGGTCAAGTGATGTGACAGAAGAATCAAATCAGTCGCATCACAAGAAAGCGGAAAACTAAAGGCAGCACCTTTTCGCCTCCTTGGGGATGCTGCGGGACATAATGGGGGCAAACTCGACCTTGAACGACTTAACGTAATACGTTATGATCGCAACACTGACTTGAGAGACGATTTGTTGCAGGAAAATATTGAGACAGACTTGAATGACGTATGGGAAGACGAAGTACAAGCAATGACTAAAATTTACATAGCCAAAACACCAATAGATGCTATTATTGATACTGGTGCAAACGTAAATGCTTTATCACTATGTATGTTTAAGAAAGTTTCTGCAGGGATGAAAATTTTAACGTTACCAGTACAAGGTTGTTCAGTAACAGGAGCGGTAGGATCTTTATCACAGCGAGTCAATTTGCAAGCTCAAGTACCGATAAGGATTAATTCTACTTCTTTCATGTGTGTATTTCTAGTAGTTAAGAATTTGTCAGTGTCATGCTTATTAGGAATGGAGTTCCTAAGGAAGAATAAGGCAGTGATTGATATAGAAAAGGGTATCTGTACAATCCGAGTAGGTGAACAGGAGATAACGCTGCAATTGTTGCGCGGCAAGGTCAAAAGAGTCAACACTGAGCACAAAGTTAAGGTACGCAGACTGGTACAGCGAATGTTTTTGAACCAAGCACACATGACAAGACAGGGTAACAGTTGGACGGATTTTTATACTGATGACGGACTTCCGACTAGAGAAGAGATTTTGAATAAAGTAAGCGAATCAAGTGAACTTGATTACATACAAAGGCAAGATTTACTGCACTTACTTATGAGGTATCTTCATGTCTTTTCTTCGAAACCTGGAGTAATACGTGATTACGAATATGACATGAAGGTCGCTCCCCATTCTACTTTTTGCAAGACAACGTACTCTGTCCCGTATGCAAGGCGCGAGGCTGTGAAAAATGAAATACGTAAAATGCTTAAGTGGGAGATCATTGAACCGTCACACTCACCTTACAGTAGTCCGTTATTGCCAGTTTTGAAGCAGGATGGTAGTGTACGTATAGTTTTGGATGCAAGAAACATAAATAAAATAATTATTCCAGTAAGAACTCGACCTGAGGCTATGGATGAACAATTACAAAGGTTTCATGGAGTAAAATTCCTCACATCGGTAGACTTGAGATCGAGCTACTGGCAGGTCAAGATGACATCACAGTCTCGAAAATATACAGCGTTTATATTTGCAGGTAGATCATACCAATTCAAAGTAGTTCCATTTGGTTTGAATGTGAGTTCAGGCGTATTCATAGCTGCACTTGATCATGTATTAGGACCTGAACTGTTGGATCGAGTAACAGTGTATGTTGATGACTTACTGATTGCTACGAAATCTTGGGAAGAACATTTAGACATAATAAGCAAAGTTTTCCAGAGGTTTGTTGACTATGGAGTCACAGCTAATCTACATAAGTCTAAATTTGGTAAAAGCGAGATTAAATTTTTAGGACATCTTGTATCATCACAGGGAATTACCCCAGATCCAGACAAACTAGCAGCTATTAAAAACTTTCCTGTGCCCTCTTCTAAACGCCAGTTGAGAGGCTTCCTCGGAATGACTTCCTTTTTCAGAAAGTTTATTTCAGATCAGTCGATGAACAGTCAAGCATTGCATGATCTTCTAAAGAAAAATACTCACTGGCATTGGACGCCAGAGTGTCAGGCAGATTTTGATCGCATTAAACAAGCACTTCTTAACAGCAATATTTTGTTCCATCCAGACATGGATAAAGAATTCTGTATTTCGTCAGATGCTTCATTTCAGGGGCTTGGTTCTTGTTTGTTTCAAATAGAAGTAATTGATGGAAAAGAAGAGATAAGAGTTATCAGCTTTGCAAGTAGGGTTCTCACAGAATGCGAGAGGTCATACTCGGTGACAGAGTTGGAGGCTCTGGCCGTTGTATGGTCCTTTAAAAGGTTCAATTACTACATCCATGGTCGGAAAATTAAGGTCTTTTCTGATCACCAAGCTCTTAGTTTCTTGCTCTCGTGTAAACTTCTTCATCCTCGTCTTACACGATGGAGTCTCTTCTTGCAAGAGTATGATTTCGAAATAGTATACATCAAGGGTAAAAACAACATTATCGCGGATGCTTTGTCACGCATGCCGCAAGGACTTCCCGAGTCCAGTGAACTTATCGAGCAGATGTCTAACTACCGAATTCTTCTAATGAAAGACCCACTACATAGAAAGTATTTCCTTCAGCTCTGCAAGCAGATGCGTATACTCCAAGAAACAGATCCCAAATGGCGTAAGGTCAAACAACTTCTTCTAACAAAACCCGATCACCACTTGTCCAAATTTTATAAACTACACAACTATGTTTTATTCCATCGAACTTCTCTCCTCTCTGGTAGATGGTGTGTGTGTATACCACACGCATACGTTGAACACCTTATCTGGTACACACATCTTTCCTGGGGTCATTATGGACCTGAAAAATGCAAACGAAAGATTTCTGCGTATTGCTATGTACCAAACTTGCACCATCGAATCCACAAATTGTTAAGTACATGTCTTATCTGCCAGAAGGCAAAACCCTTCAACCATTCGAACCTAATTCCTCTGAATCCAATTATTACTGAGAGACCAAATCAAGTTCTGGCCCTTGATCTCGCCGGCCCCCTGCCGCAAGGGAGGGGAGGGGTGAAATACCTAGTCGCATTGTTGGATCTTTTCACAAAACATGTGAGACTTTATGCAGTGAAATCATCCAGTGCACTTCCGATCATCCGTCGAATCGAACAAGACTATTTTCCTCGATTTGGCAAGCCGGAGGCCATTCTATCAGATAATGCATCGAATTTCACTGGCAGACAATGGCGCAATTTTCTTGCCAGACATGGCATCAAACAAATACTTATATCTCGTTTCAGACCGCAATCTAATCCCACCGAACGTATCTTCAAAGAGTTCAATAGATTCATTCGAACCTACATACCTAATCGACAAACCCGTTGGATTGACTTTGTATCTTCATTCGAGCAGATTGTCAACAATCTTCCACACTTCTCAACTGGATTTACACCTGCGGAATTAATGACGAGTCATCGGGAAAGAAATGAATGGTTAGATCCCATACCTAAAATTGTAGAACCAGAATTAGATTTAGATGCAAAACTTAGGCAAGCATTGGTATCCTTAGCTGTACAGGCGAATCTACGCAAGAAGTCTTACGACAAGAAGGTATCTAAGGCTCTTACATATGATATTAATGAAAATGTGCTTTTACGGACACATTTTAAGCCATCGAAGTTGCTGAAAAGAAATCGGAAATGGAGGCTATTGTACGACGGACCATTTGTAGTAATTAGAAAACCACATACAGGATGTTATCTAATAGCGGATCCAGCATCTGGCAGAATTAAAGGATTGTATCACCACCAGGATCTCAAGAAGTATAACGAGGCAAAGTAACAAGCAAAGGAACATTAGCCTAAGGTTTAACCTGTGAAACACTTCGGTATTCAAACACACCAATACGAGTACTCACGCTTTGGCGAAAAAACTATGGAAGTAATTGAAGATTTGATTTATTATGGCGTACGAAAAAGAAAGCACATTCCATTTGAGAGGACAGATTCTCAGTTAGTTTTAAGTTAGTCATAGGTGTAAGCAGTCCAAGTTGGCTGTTGGCATTGAGGAATGCCGTTATTGGTGAAAGGAGATACGGAAGGAAGTAGCAGATTGCCACCTTCCAACTCCAATGAATATATATATGTATGTGAAATATTAGGTTAAGCAATTTCTTTTTCAGCCCTCAAGATGGAATGTTAGTCTTTAAGTGTACAGAGTACAGCCTATTGCGTGTAAACTGTGCGTTATTGTAACACCGCCATGAACTATACCTTTTGTTAACGCGATCTTTAGAATTAAACAGATTTGTGTAGCCAAGTGTTTGAACTGTCAAAAGCTGTAAATAACAGAGAGAGAGAGAGAGAGTATCACGTAGTATTTGATAGTTTTCAGGAGATTCAATCTCAGATTCAAAGTACCATCTACGAACAGTAAGCCTCATAAGATTTAATAGCTAAGCAACAAAGCATTTCCTTTATTCTGTTTTACAACAGCTGTTAGGTCATGTAGTCGAGAGTGCCACTACATGGAAACATATACGTCGTACTGACAAGTCTGAAGTATTCCTGATGGTAAACGTTTCTTCTTTAAACATGTAAGATGCACTAAAGTAATTAGCTATTTCACAGCCAAGCCCGACAATCGCCCAGAAGGAAGCGTGAGAAACTAGAAAGCTGTCACCAGATATGACTCACATTATAATAATAAAACTAAGATCTGATATTAGATTAAAGAATAGCCACTTGAAGGCACACGTGACGCATGTCATGCATCTAAAGTCACAAAAAACAAAAAAAAAAACAAAAAATATCCTGGTGTAGTTGTGCTAGAATTTGTATATGTATATAGTGTATTTATGTTCATATTTGATCCTCTCCTCTTCCACTTCCCCATCCTATCCCATTAAAAAAAAAGTGAGGATTAGAATTTGACAGGCTCATCTGAGTGCTCTTTAGACGGTTGAAGTGGAAACGAAATTTGTGGGAGAGATCCGTTAGCGAAAGTTTTGTTCTAATCGCGTATCGCGAGTAGCAATGTTGAGAGATTATAATACATTCCGCGAGTAGTACTTGCAGCCAGTAACTTTATGAAGCATGAATCTTCCGGAGAGAAATGCATGAGTATGCTCGACCAGTAGAGACAGAATTTGTTCAATCTGTGCTCTACATAAACAGTGACGCTAAATTTTGAAGAGAAACGAAATAACAAGCTACTTAAAAGATTTGTTTTAAGAAAAATTTTACCTTTGTAAAAGGGAGAGAGAATAAACGAAATAATCGTGCCTTGATGCACAAGTAGTGGTATTCAATACGCTAATCCGGCGTGGCGTGACTGAAAAGGTTAACAGAATTTTGTGACTGTAAGCAAACTTAAGAAATGTATGTATGTATGTAATTTATAGACATTGTTAATCTTGTAATGTATTTACCTGTGAGTAACTTGAACTGTGAACTTTGAAATCGCAATGTGAGATGGGAGATGTGAATTTGCAGACACTTTAAGACGTTCCGAACAAAATGCGAATGGTAAAGTGTACAAAATACGTGTGCAGTGACATGTGTACACGCAAGTGCAGGTAGTGACAGCGATCACAGCAAAGCATTTTGCAAACTATATGTAAAACGTTGGCTTCACTGACCTGTGTGTAAGCAGCATGGCAGGTCGCAGGGACTGTCGTGTGAAATCCTCGAAACAGACGGTGGTATTTTCTACCCAAGTTTTCGATACGCCGATCGACGATGGAGAAAGGACACTAGACGTGTGTTTTCCGCGTGTTCTCATTTTAGCAGAGCGCGAGTGACACACGTTAAACTTCCTACGAGCATACACGAGCGCGTGTTGCACTGAACTAGTAACCGGCAACAGCGCGGAGCTGCTTGCAGTTGGACTCAACAATTAACATTTGAAACACAACCGACGCGCGCGCTGTGGAGGCGTGTCATTGACCTTAGAATGTTTTCCGTCTCACAACTACGCAAGAGACATTGCTAAAGCTATCACAGTGAAACTTAATTATGAACTTTATTTATTCTGCAAAAAGAGAAGTCTTAGCTTCAAATTAATTTCCATTTAATCAGTCACGTCGGATATTTTACGATAGATAATTAAATAAAGACAAGGCATTACTGAGCACTGAAACGTTAACTGGAAGGGAAGGTTATCAATCCTGTCCAGAATCCTATAAAACCTTTACCTGTAAGTCTACATTATAGCACGAACCTAACACAGGTTTCTTTTTGTTTATTTGCATGTAAACGACCTGACGCTTGATGCGAGACACTAGAGAGGCAACACGAGCGAACACAAAAAAGACGCTACCCAGGGTCGTGACCTCTCGGACGACGCCGCTCACCGAACGAGAATAGACGTTCCAGACTCCGGTTAAGTGAGCGCGTGACAGAAGTGTACAGTGTAGTGTCAAGTGCAACGTCCTGATTAACAACGACATTCTAAAAGAATCTAATGAAACGGATAAAAAACATTACGAGACCAAACAGGTCACGGACAATTTTAGAGGACTGTTTAAGCAATTATTTCAATGTATCTGTGTATGTTTGTCTACTGACATGTTTTGTTTTCTATATAGAGTATTCTTCATTTATCTTTGTGTGTGTTAGACTTAAGATTGTTTTTTGTCATATGTTGTTTCACAGTAACAGCAATTAAGATAACAGTGCAAGGACACCTTACAATGAACTGAGAGAAGTGCCAAAGTGCACAAAAGACACTGAAAGACTTTATTTGTTTTCATAACTGTACTGGAAGCATAAAATAACTAGATGACAAACTCATTCCAATTTTATGTTAGAACGAAGGTAAACAGATGATAAAACACAGTAATGTCTTGGAACTACATGTGAGTCCTGATGATCCTCCGGAATCATCATGCCTCACATGGGAGGCATTGTGACATTACAGCCTTTATCACTGTAAAAGTTTTTTTTTCTGTATTCGCGTCAGTATGTGCGAACTTTTAACATATATCAATGAATGTTGTAACCAGATATCTTTGCCGCGCTCCTGAAAAGCGCAGAATATCACGATAGCTATAAACTGTTATACGCTGCTATCGATCAGTAAAAAAAAAAAAACGATGCACCTATGTTTCAAAAAAATAACAATTGACAATTTTTACTTCTGCAGGGAGCCGCGACGCTCTCTTGCTGTTCTTCTGTGAGTGTGTTGCGAGTAGGACGCAAAAGTATTGTGCTCCATACTGATATAATCATTTTTTTTGTAAATTTAAGAGTTTAAGTGATTAAAAATATATGTAGCCACAAACAAGCGAGAATGTGTATCACGAAAATTCGCTCCACCGCCACAATGGGTGGCCATGTTAATGTAAGTTTCTGTTTCATAATATAATGCTTAAAGCCTTGAAGTTTATTTAATTTCATAGAAAATCTCTCAACCTTATTTTCATTAATTATACTTGTGATAATCTTTTCTGTTTAAAAGATTTATGCAGCTTATGATCCAGCGTGTGTTCTGTCGGAACAGGAGGCTGTCGTGACGACATCGTTATAGTATTTATTCCAAGTTCTTTCAGTTCCGTTTATATGTTCGTACAAATCCAATTAGTTGGTCCCTTAGGTTTCTTTCATGTAACTTCCGTCTGTTTTCTCCGCGCGATCTTCCTCCAAAACAAAAATTTCTGTTCATTTTTTTAGTAATTTTCGATATCGCGAATGAGAAAAGACAGCCGCCTCCTGCTCCGAACGGAACACCACGGCTTTTCTAACGTCGGAGAGTACTGCACGAATTTTCCGCTAAAAGGTAATAGAATTTCTTAAAGCTGGATCAATTACACATGTTGCTGCTGTTCTCCGACAAATCTGGTGTGATTAATAGTAATTTATTCTGTCACGACAAAAAGAACCAATTTTATTTTTACCAAAGCAACAAAGCTTTCAATTAAATTACTAGAAAAAAAAATCATACCAGAGGTTATATTGTGAGTCTGTCTCTTATGCCTATCTGCGACTCAGCATTTCGCTAATGTGGTCAGCAGCAACTTTCCTTGTAATTTTGTTACATTCCATTCTGGAGTTTCCATTATTTTATCCTGGAGAATGTCTTGAAGACGTGATTTAGCGATGTTGCTTCTCGGCGACTTGTGACAGCAACGTTGATAAACTACAGTTGCACATCCACTACTTAATACTGTCCGCTTGCAACAGACTGTTCGCCTGTAACCCTGTTGTTTACAGTCGTTAGTTCAAGCTGCCACCTAGTTACTGTGCCGACGTCGCCTACACGTCAGGAGTAAAGTCGGTCTCGCAACTTCTTGGACGTACAGAGTCTGTCACAGAGCTTTAGCCGTAGCCGTTTACAAGAAAATGAGAAGCATCGCAGAAGTATGTCACCTGCATATTATTATGAGGAGGTGTTAACAAGTCTGAGTGACAAGGAAAAATGAGCACGTCTCGTGCTTCTCCAAGTGTACACTCAGAGCGTAGCGGCGCAGTGATTAAAAGACACTACACCCCCTAAGAACAGGCACTCATTGTCTGGGGTTTCATTGGTTTCTCCTAAATCGTTTTTTCTTGAATGCCAGCATAGTTTCTGCCACATGGATGTTTCCTATTTATATTCTTGTCTAACTGAACTATAGCTTCGTTTCTATTGACCTCTACACCGTCCACTCGGGTACAAGGCCTGTGTGGCACACACGGCTTCTCCTAGATTTAACCCACTGACGGGCTGACAAGTGGCCATATAGCGGGATTACCACCGAGGTTAACACCTTTGTTTTCTCTTTTCTGGCCGCCGTCTCATGGTGCAACACCAGGAAGACAGTAGCTCTTGTCTGTCCTGTTATCATAGGATATGATTCGTTAAGAGATACGTCGACCTGCTTAGCATGACACGACTTATGCTCCATCGGGCACGCGATCTGTGCTCTTAAACAGTATAAAGCGAGGGCTGAAGTTGTTATTACAGAGGGTTATGCATCCAGTCTAGTTCCTGCCAGTTTGCGGGCATTATTGTTTCTCGCTGCGTCCTTCAGTTCAAAGGCTGAGCAGTGATATCCTTGGGTTTGTGCAGTGTTCCATTGCAGATGGCAATTAGCAAATGCCAAAATCGTAAGGCACAGATAAACCGCAATAGGTCGCGTATCGTTTGATTTGACTACATTTTATGAGCAAACGTGAACATCCTTAGAATGATACCACAAGCTGCGACTTGGTCGCGAATTGTAGTGTGACTCGAATATGGAACAAATTTCCTTTACTTTACGTCTATGGTCACAATTCTTTTGTAATCATACTACCGGTTTCGATCTATAATGATCATCTTCAGAGCTGTGTAACAAAAACATTTCCTAGTGTATGCCATAGTGGCATCATCAAATGCTGAACACAAGATTAGCGCCAGCATCGTCAAATGTATATAAATAATAGTATATGCAAGCACTGCTGTTAAAAGCAAACAGTTTGAGCTGTTTTTATAAAACGGATCGGAAGATGGTCATTAAAGACCGAAACCGGTAGCCTGATGACAAAAAAATTGTGACCACATACGTGAAGTAAAGGAAATTTATTCTCAGAATGATATTCATTACTCGGTGCCCAAACGTTAAAAGTTTAATGCACTATGAAATCAATATATTAGCAATAAAATAAAAACTGCGTCGTATTATATGAACCATAACCACTGTGATAACTGGCCAGTATCACT
Source organism: Schistocerca cancellata (assembly GCF_023864275.1). Classification (NCBI taxonomy): domain Eukaryota; kingdom Metazoa; phylum Arthropoda; class Insecta; order Orthoptera; family Acrididae; genus Schistocerca; species Schistocerca cancellata. Next base: position 228,315,812 of record NC_064633.1, read on the forward strand.
ATGTGTATACATAGGCGAGATGATATATATCTCACATCTTACATTAACTCTGAATTCTGTAGGATTTTCTACATTCACTTAACGACGCAAAAAGTGCGTTATTTCAAGATAGTAATATGGTTCAAATGGCTCTGAGCACTATGGGACTTAACTTCTGAGGTCATCAGTGCCCTAAAACCTAGAACTACTTAAACCTAACTAACCTAAGGACATCACACAAATCCATGCCCGAGGCAGGATTCGAACCTGCGACCGTAGCGGTCACGCGGTTCCAGACCGTAGTGCCTAGAACCGCTCGGCCACACCGGCTGGCTTTCAAGATAGTAGCCATGGAGTGTACGCAAATATAAATTCAATTTATGGATTTTGGGAGAATTTGACGTGACGGGGAACGACACATCTGAATATCTCGGCATTTTCTAAACTAGTGAGCTCCTGATGGGTGCTGTAATCTAATAGTTGTTGACACAATTCATTCGGCAGGATATTAAAGTGATCAGTAGCCGCTGAACTAATGCAGCGAAATGTCACCGTTGTTGTTATTTTTTCTACTATGGATTTTGAGGCTTAAGAACAACTACGTAATTTATTATTAAATGCATGTATAAAAGGATTAATCTTGATATGTTCCTACATCCAGAAACCGAGTATGTAATATGAAGGAGAATTGGAAACTAACGCACTTTTCTTTTCTCCCCTGGTATTGCAGCTGGAATGTCGAAATTTCACGACGATGTAGTTTATTTTCATGTGCAGGTCTAGCCAGAGAAACCTGCACAACATAATCCAAACATGGTACGCATGCTACTGTTGTCAGTTTGGGAAGAACAGCGAAGTGTATTTCGATATTTAGGGGCCAAAGGCATAAACCGAGTAAAATGTGTGGCATGTATGGGGACGACTGCATGGACCGTAGCAACGCCTCCAGGTGGTGTGCATTCTTCGACGAGGACCGTGTCAAGCTTAGTGATTCGTCACGCTCCGGGCGGCCGGCGACAGCTGCAAGGCCGTAGTATGTCAGAGCCACTGGTGGACTTCGCTTAACACGGGACTACTGCGAATGCTGCAGTCTACATTAAAACTTTGGTTAAGCTGCTTCGTGCCCTTCGTTGCAAATGCCACACCATTAATGCTGACGGTGTCAAACTTCTTCATGACAGTGTTCGCCTCAATGTTGCTGCTCCTGTTCGTGAGAAAATCGACCACCTTGCGCTGTCGGACTTCTATCTGTTTGGTAGCACGAAGAAATTCCTTGTCGGCCAACGCCTTGAGAGTAATGCGGTAATGCGGAAGTGAAATCAGCAATCCGCAGACGGATACACTTCTACAAACAGGGAATACTGAAACTGGTACCAGGATGGAAGACATGTGTTGAGAACGTTGATGACTATGCAGAAAAGTAGGTAAAAGCTGTATATTCATTTGTGACTTTTGTTTTGTTACCTATTAAAGTTTTTGGTAGTAAAATTATTGTGCGTCACTTTCCGCTCTTCCCTCGTTTACTGCAATTGGTACTTTATCTTTTGTAACATATTTTGTTACTCGGTCCACTCTATTCTATAGGACCCGGATAGCAGTGCGCTGCATCCGATTCCGGGATGGGGAGCGTGCCGGCTCCGGATCAAATGTGTGTGAAATCTTTTGGACAACTGCTAAGGTCATCAGTCCCTATGTTTACACACTACTTAACCTAAATTATCCTAAGGACAAACACACACACCCATGCCCGAGGGAGGACTCGAACCTCCGCCGAGACCAGCCGCACAGGGCTCCGGATCGCGTCAGCCCGCCGGATTCACGATGAGGGTCAAGTGCCGGCCAGGTGGGATGTGGTATTTGGGTGGTTTCCCACATCCCACTAGTTGAAAACCAGTTACACGATTTGCAAACGGTTAGAAAACTTTCGTCCAGGTTCACATGAATAGCATAACACCCAAATAGTTGTGGAACACACATTCCATTCTGGGGAGGGGGAAGGGCGAGGGTAAATGAGTGGAAGAACATCCAGCCCCCACTTAAATCAACTTTGACAAATCCGTCAATAACAATGCCGACCCCGCGCCGATAAGGATCAAAATGGTTCTACGCACTATGGGACTTAACATCTGAGATCATCAGTCCCCTAGACTTAGAACTACTTAAGCCCAACTAACCAAAGACATCACATACATCCATGCCCGAGGCAAGATTCGAACCTGCGACCGTAGCAGCAGCGCGGTTCCGGGCTGAAGTGCCTAGAACCGCTCGGCCACTGTGCGCCGATAAGGAACCGAGCCACAAGTAAAATAGGAAGAATTCATTGTATCTTTATCTTTTATTATAATGAGAACATTGAGAATACAATAAGAGATGCAGAAACACATACCGGTACTGAGAAATGCAACATTTGCCGGTGACTGCTTTACCATGCAAAGACATGTTCAAAACTGAAGAAACTGGGAGTTAAAAATATACTAAGATGGGATAACATCAAAAATTACGAAGACGAAAGCAGGCCCTCATAAGACAAACCACAGACATTATATGAGAAAACTAATTTTCATCATCTGAATCTGAATCGCAGGTAGAGCAAATGAGAAGGAACTGAAAATTTCCCCCGTCTCAAGTTAGTCATAACTGATAAAAAATAATTATGTAGGTCGATTAGAAAAATCTTACAATTTTTTATTCTTTACAAAAAAACTAAAATTATGTGAGAACACTCATCTGTAGAAAAAAGCGAATCCAAAATCTAGTGTTTGGGTTAGCTGCCGTTCCTTAAAAAATTCGACGGAGGCGGCTTGAGGATCTTTCCAAACAATGAAATGCGGCCTTTGTTGACTATTCATAGGAATCGAGTTAGCAGTCCCATTTCGTGCACACCGAATGTCCGTAGCTTCAGCATATGACCAAGCTTGCAGTGCCATTGCTGTACTGGAAACATTTTCCATCCAGTGGAAACAGCAAATGAAGAAAAAGAAAGCATTTGTAGCAAAAAGATGGAAAATGTAGAAGCAGATTCCAGACGTCGGAACACTGCAGGTTTGTGTGTTTGTGTGTGTGTGTGTGTGTGTGTGTGTGTGTGTTTCCTCTGGGAGGGTACCATCGCTGGCAGCGAGCACAAAGTCCGCGGAGGTACGTCGGCTGCGCGGCGCGCCTACGTACACAGCGTGGGGATAGCGCGGGTGGCGCATTGTCCCGACCAAATGACGGCGGAAATTGCGCACAGAGAGAGGCCTCTGCCGGCGGAAATTGCAACTGAGGATGTGGCGAGGAAGAACGCGGTCATGTACCTTCAGCCGCCAGTCCGGAAGACAAAAACCACGAATTCCTCGAGACAAAAATAAAAGAATTTATTTTTCACTCGCGGCGCCACTAAGCGAGGAAGCTCGTTTCAAAGAATGAATAAATCCTAGCACAATTGAGACGATGACATTAATATCACTTCTTCAAATCTGTGTTGTCGTTTTCAGTGCGAGGACAAGTATGTTGCAACTCTCCTCGCTAGTTGGCTTCGTACAAGCCACTTCCTCTCCTCTTAACTACTTCGCCCCATTCGCATTTCAGTCTGCTTACTGTAGTGCAGCCGTATCTCCTGCCCCTCCCTCCCTCCCTTCGCCGCCACTCCAGTACGACGCTTCCCTTCATAAACAAAGTGATTAGTCTTTGATGCCTCGGCTTCTCCCCTATCAACCTATCCCTTCTTTTGGCCAAGTTTTATCATGTTTTAAGCCCAATTTCGATTCAGTCCCTCTTCATCTACACTAATGAATAAAGACAAGTCGCAGATCAATGTTGTTACCAAAAATCTCGAAAAGTTCTGGGCCGATTTATTTCAGATTTTTTATAAGGCACTTTAATTAACGTTCGGGCGCATGAGATTTACTTCAAATTTTTGCACAATATTCTTCAAATGTTCAAATGTGTGTGAAATCTTATGGGACTTAACTGCTAAGGTCATCAGTCCCTACGCTTACACACTACTTAACCTAAATTATCCTAAGGACAAACATGCACACCCATGCCTGAGAGAGGACTCGAACCTCCGCCGGGACCAGCAGTGCCCTAGACCGCTCGGCTAATCCCGCGTGGCCACAATATTCTAACAAACATACAGACGGACATGGGTTATATATATTAAATGGAATTGTGCAGGTTTTCTGTTATAGCTAACTGCAAGAAGAAAAATATTGTGGTGTGAAAATATGTAGTTTTCTTTTTCACAGTAAAAAATGGCTCTGAGCATTATGGGACTTAACATCTATGGACATCAGTCCCCTAGAACTTAGAAATACTTAAACCTAACTAACCTAAGGACATCACACAACACCCAGTCATCAGGAGCAGAGAAAATCCCTGACCCCGCCGGGAATCGAACCCGGGAACCCTTTTCAAGTCATTTCTAACTACGCTATCAGGGCATTTAAATCATTAGACAAACTGTTTCTCCTGTATAATTATATTCTTTCTCACTGTATACAGGGTGTTACAAAAAGGTACGGCCAAACTTTCAGGAAACATTCCTCACACACAAAGAAAGAAAATATGTTATGTGGACGTGTGTCCGGAAACGCTTACTTTCCATGTTAGAGCTCATTTTATTACTTCTCTTCAAATCACATTACTCATGGAATAGAAACACACAGCAACAGAACGTACCAGCGTGACTTCAAACACTTTGTTACAGGAAATGTTCAAAATGTCCTCCGTTAGCGAGGATACATGCATCCACCCTCCGTCGCATGGAATCCCTGATGAGCTGATGCAGCTCTGGAGAATGGAGTATTGTATCACAGCAGTCCACAATACGAGCACGAAGAGTCTCTACATTTGGTAGCGGGGTTGCGTAGACAAGAGCTTTCAAGTGCCCCCATAAATGAAAGTCAAGAGTGTTGAGGTCAGGAGAGCGTGGAGGCCATGGAATTGGTCCGCCTCTACCAACCCATCGGTGGTGGTGGTGGTTGTTGGGATGTTTAAGGGGGACTAAACAGCAAAGGTCATCAGTCCCCCATTCCAAAATCAGGCGAGCCGAAAAGCTACGGAGCAGGTAAAAACCAAAAGGGGGAGGAGACGTCCCCCCAGGCGCTAAAAGAACACAAATGGAGCAACAAACATTACAGACAAGAACAGCAACAGACACAAGGACAAAAGACACAGAAAGGGAAAGGTGCAGGACCTCCCTAAATCGAACCATAAAACGGACTACCACGGATAAAATTTAAAACGTCATCAGCCATGGAGGCATCGTCGGATAAAACCAAAGCCAAAGTGCCCGGGAGATTAAAAGATTGCTGGAGTGTGCGCAGTCGAGGACACTCCAGCAAAATGTGGCCGACCGTCAGCCGGGACCCACACTGACACAGGGGGGGATCCCCTGACGCAAGAGATGGCCATGCGTCAGGTACGTATGGCCGATGCGCAGCCGACACAGGACCACCGAGTCCCTGCGAGAAGCCCGCAGGGAGGAACGCCACACAGCGGTCGTCTCCTTGACAGCCCGCAGTTTATTCGGGGCTGTCATGCCAAGCCACTCAGCAGCCCACATCCCAAGCACCTTACGGCGCAACACCAGCTGCTGGTCGCGAGCCGTAAGGCCGATCTCCAAAGCTGGGGCGTCTATCGCCCCTTTGGCCAGCCTGTCAACACGTTCGTTCCCCGGGATGCCAACGTGACCTGGCGTCCAAACAAAAACCACCGAACGACCAGAGTGGGTAATGGTGGAAACAGACTCCCGAATAGAGGACACCAGAGGAGAAGAGGGATAGCAGCGGTCGATGGCCTGGAGGCTGCTCAGAGAGTCACTGCAGATGACGACGGACGCACCTGAGCAGGAACGCATATGCTCAAGAGCGCGCAAGATGGCCACCAGCTCTGCAGTAAAAATACTGCAGCCAACCGGCAAGGAGCGTTGCTCAACATGGGCAGCGTGAGCGAAAGCGTAGGCAGTGCGACCATCAACCAGGGAACCATCAGTGTAGACAGGCTCACAGCCCGGAAATGGTTCGAGGAGCGCAAGAAAACGGCGACGGAGGGCCACAGGCGGAACCGAGTCCTTAGGTCCCTGTGCCAAATCCAGACGGACGGACGGCCGGGACAAACACCAGGGAGGCGTAGGTGTACAGACCCGGAAGGGAGGCAGAAGAGGGAATGACCCCAGTTCGGACAGCAGGGACTGGACACGGACAGCGACGGAAAGCCCAGACCTAGGTCGCCGTTCGGGCAGATGGAGGACCATGGCAGGGAAAAGCAGGCGACGATTGGGATGGCCTGGCGAGCAATGTACGTGTACAGCATAGTCGGCGAGCAGACGATGACGGCGAATCTGCAGCGGGGGAACCCCGGCCTCCACCAGTAGACTATCCACGGGGCTGGTGCGAAAAGCGCCAGTTGCAAGCCGAACCCCACAGTGGTGTATGGGGTCTAACAACTTCAACACTGAGGGGGACGCAGACCCATAGGCCAGGCTCCCATAATCAAGCCGGGAATGCACAAGGGCCCTGTACAACCGCAGCAGCGTGCAGCGATCTGCACCCCAAGACGTGTGGCTAAGGCAGCGGAGGGCGTTGAGGTGCCGCCAGCATTTTTGCTTCAGCTGAGTAACATGAGGAACCCATGTGAGTCGGGCATCAAACACGAGTCCCAAGAAGCGGCAAGTGTCCGCCACTTCAAGCAGGTGGCCGTCGAGGTAAAGTGCAGGATGAGGGTGGACCGTCCGACGCCTGCAGAAGTGCATAACTCGAGTCTTGGGTGCAGAGAACTGAAAACCCTGAGTCAGAGCCCATGATGCTGCCTTGCGAACGGCGACTTGCAGCCTGCGTTCGGCGACTCCCGTAGTCGTGGAGCTAAATGAGATGCAGAAGTCGTCGGCATACAAAGAAGGAGACACCGACGACCCCACTGCTGCAGCCAGACCATTAATGGCCACTAAAAGTAAGGAGACGCTCAACACCGAGCCCTGCGGGACCCCATTTTCCTGTATGTAAGAGGAACTAGAGGTGGCACCGACTTGCACCCGGAAAGAGCGGCGCAATAAAAAGCTTTGAAGAAAAGCCGGGAGACCCCACTCATGCAATGTGGCGGGGATGTGATGCCTCCATGTGGTGTCATACGCCTTCCGCAGATCGAAAAACACAGCAACGAGATGCTGACGTCGGGCAAAGGCCGTACGGACAGCAGATTCCAGCCGCACCAAATTGTCTACTGCAGACCGGCCCCAATGGAAGCCACCCTGGGATGGAGCGAGGAGACCGCGCGACTCAAGGACCCAACACAAACGCCGCCCCACCATACGTTCGAGCAATTTGCACAAAACGTTGGTGAGGGTAATGGGACGATAGCTGTCCACCGCCAGTGGGTCCGCACCGGGCTTCAAGATGGGGACAATAACACCCTCTCGCCATTGCGACGGGAACACGCCTTCGCTCCAAATGCGATTAAATATCGCGAGAATGTGTCTCTGGCAGTCCCTGGAGAGATGCTTCAGCATCTGTGCGTGGATGCAGTCCGGTCCTGGTGCTGTATCAGGGCAATCGGCGAGGGCAGCGAGGAATTCCCTCTCGCTGAAAGGAGCATTGTAAGTTTCAGAACGACGCGTGTGGAACGATAATGGCGTCTGCTCGGTCTGCTCCTTGAGAGAGCGAAAGGCGGGGGGATAAGTTGCAGTCGCAGAGCTCGTAGCGAAGTGCGCAGCAAGGTGTTCAGCAATGGCGGCAGCGTCCGTGCACACAGCGCCGTCCAAAGAGATCCCAGGGACACCCGTAGGGGTCTGGTGTCCATAAATCCGCCGTATCCGGGACCACACGAGCGAGGGGGAAACACGGGAGCCCAAGGAGGAAACATCCCGCTCCCAGCACTCCTGCTTACGCCGTGCAATAAGACGGCGGGCGAAGGCACGGAGCCTCTTAAAGGCGATGAGGGTCTCCAGAGACGGGTGCCGCCTATGACGCTGGAGAGCCCGCCTACGGTCGCGAATAGCCTCAGCAATCTCCGGCGACCACCAGGGGACAGCCTTCCTCCGAGGGAGGCCAGAAGAACGGGGGATGGAAGCCTCGGCCGCTGAAATGATGGACGTGTTTAATACACGAACCACCTCGTCAATGTCACCCTGTGGGGGAGACTCAATGGTTGCAGCGGAAGTAAAAGCTGGCCAGTCAGCCCTGTGGAAAGCCCAGCGGTGCAAGCGCCCAGAAGAATGACACTGGGGCAGTGACAAATAGATGGGAAAATGGTCACTACCACACAGGTCAGGGTGCACTCTCCAGTGGAGGGATGGGACAAGGCCAGGGCTGCAAATAGAGAGATCGATGGCCGAGAACGAGCCATGGGCCACACTGAAATGCGTGGGAGCACCGGTGTTCAAGAGGCTAAGGTCGAGCTGAGCCAACACATGCTCCACGGCCCGACCGCGAACATCGGAGACAGTCCCACCCCATATAGGGTTGTGGGCATTGAAATCGCCCAGCAGCAAAAAAGTTGGCGGCAGTTCGGCTATCAGAGCAGCCAGGACATGCTGTGCGACAGCACCATCAGGTGGAAGGTAAATACTGCAGACGGTGATAGCCTGTGGCGTCCACACCCGAACAGCGACAGCCTCTAAAGCTGTTTGTAGAGGTACAAACTCGTTGTGAAGAGAGTTAAGGACATAGATGCAGACGCCACCAGACACCCTTTCATAAGCTGCCCGGTTCTTAAAATAACCCCGATAGCCACTGAGGGCGGGGGTTCGCATTGCTGGAAACCAAGTTTCCTGCAGAGCAATGCAAAGGAAAGGATGACGGCTGATAAGTTGGCGGAGCTCAGCTAGACGGTGGGAGAAACCGCTGCAGTTCCACTGGAGGATGGTATTAGCCATGGATGGGAAAGGCGTGAAGGGACTGGGGAGGCAGATTACGCCTCCGGGGCCCCTGCTGCTACTGAGTCACCACCTGGACAACAGCCATCCATTGCATCCGAGGGACTGGCGAGATCCATGTCCTCAGCGGACGCCAGAATCTCCACCTCATCTTCGGATGCAGAGGGAGAAGGTTGCGGAGGGACAGGTGCCACCGCAATTTCAGGATGCTTGGGAGCCTTTTTCTTCGACTGCTTTGCGCGCTGTGCCTTAGGTGGGTCTGGCTGGGAGGGCCTCACTGGGTCAGTCTCAGGGACTGAAGACGACCGTGACGCCCTACGACCAGCGACTGGTGGTTGTTTGACAAACTTGCGGGCGTCCGCTTTGGCACTGGGCAAAGCCTGGGATGGGAGGGCCCCAAGGGACCCCTTCCGGGCGAGAGGAGCCGAAGAAGGCTCACGCTTCTCCGGCTGTGAAGGGGGAACAGATGTCCCCGGTGGTTGTGGAGCAGGAGCAACAGGGAGTGAAGTGCCCCCCGCAACCAAGGGGGCCGGTGAATTCTGGCAGAGCTGAGAGCGAACTCGTGTTGCAGCAGTGGCATAGGTAGACGTCATGGGCACGGGATGGAGCCGCTCATATTTGCGCCTGGCCTCGGTGTAGGTTAGGCGGTCCAGGGTCTTATATTCCATTATCTTCCTTTTCTTCTGGAAGATCCGACAGTCCGGTGAGCAGGGGGAATGGTGTTCTCCACAGTTAACACAGGTGGGAGGCGGAGCACATGGAGTATCAGGATGCGAGGGACGTCCGCAATCCCGACACGTGATGCTGGAAGTACAGCGAGATGACATGTGCCCGAACTTCCAGCATTTAAAACACCGCATCGGAGGAGGGATATATGGTTTCACATCACAACGGTAAACCATCACCTTAACCTTTTTGGGTAAGACATCACCCTCAAAGGCCAAGATGAAGGCACCGGTGGCGACCTGATTATCCCTCGGACCCCGATGGACGCGCCGGACGAAGTGAACACCTCGTCGTTCGAGGCTGGCGCGTAATTCATCGTCGGACTGCAGAAGAAGATCCCGGTGGAATATAATACCCTGGACCATGTTCAGACTCTTATGCGGCGTGATGCTAACGGAAACATCCCCCAACTTGTCACAATTGAGCAACCTCCGTGACTGGGCAGAGGATGCCGTTTTGATGAGCACAGAACCAGAGCGCATCTTGGACAAGCCCTCCACCTCCCCGAACTTGTCCTCTAAATGCTCCACAAAAAACTGGGGCTTGGTCGACAGGAATGATTCTCCATCAACCCGCGTGCACACGAGGTACCGGGGTGAATATTCTCCACTGCCTTCTTTAGCAAGACGTTCCTCCCATGGAGTAACTAGGGAGGGAAACGATCTCTGATCCAATTTCTTCCCGTTGAGGTTAGACCTCGATCGCTTAGAGACTGCTGGTGGAGGCCCACCAGCGATAGATGATGTACCACGTTTCATTGCGGGTCATCCGCCCTGATGCCACCTACTCCGATCAAGGGCCCTCCCCACGGGCGCCACCCAGCCACAGCAAAGGCCACCTGGCAGGATGGCCATTGCCGGGAGTCCCGATGCCCCAGGGCGATGGGCATCTACTCCTTGGCATACGTGGGGAGTTAACGGCGCAGGCATCAGTAGAGCGATCCCTGTGTTGTCAGGGAGCTACAACCAAGAGGGTACATGGCGGCCCCACCACAACGGACTGGCTACCGTGCTGGATCTTAGGTGCAAAAATGGCCAAGGTCGTCGTCGCAGTTAAAAGAAACACTGCAGAGTGCAGTGTGGTAATCGCCCAAGAGATCGAAAACAAGCGGGACACCATTGCAACGACGAGAAAGACGGCTAAAGGTCTAATTGCACGACGGATACAGTGCACCATGTAAGGCGCCCTTCCCCAATTGGCTCGCTCTTCGGAATAATTTAGAAAGATGGAGGTCAAACCCAAGAGGGGACCATCACATAAGGCCGAAACATGTGAGACTCCTTTTAGTCGCCTCTTACGACAGGCAGGAATACCGCGGGCCTATTCTAACCCCCGAACCCGCAGGGGGACCAACCCATCGGTCACCGAATCTGTTGTTGAGAAACGTACGAACACTTTGACTGAAATGTGCAGGAGCTCCATCGTGCATGAACCATATGTTGTGTCTCACTTGTAGAGGCACATGTTCCAGCAGCACAGGTAGAGTATCCCGTATGAAATCATGATAACGTGCTCCATTGAGCGTAGGTGGAAGAACATGGGGCCCAATCAAGACATCACCAACAATGCCTGCCCAAACGTTCACAGAAAATCTGTGTTGATGAAGTGATTGCACAATTGCGTGCGGATTCTCGTCAGCCCACACATGTTGATTGTGAAAATTTACAGTTTGATCACGTTGGAATGAAGCCTCATCCGTAAAGAGAACATTTGCACTGAAATGAGGATTGACACGTTGTTGGATGAACCATTCGCAGAAGTGTACCCGTGGAGGCCAATCAGCTGCCGATAGTGCCTGCACACGCTGTACATGGTACGGAAACAACTGGTTCTCCCGTAGCACTCTCCATACAGTGACGTGGACAACGTTACGTTGTACAGCAGCAACTTCTCTGACGCTGACATTAAGGTTATCGTCAACTGCACAAAGAATTGCCTCGTCCATTGCAGGTGTCCTCGTCGTTCTAGGTCTTCCCCAGTCGTGAGTAATAGGCTGGAATGTTCCGTGCTTCCTAAGACGCCGGTCAATTGCTTCGAACGTCTTCCTGTCGGGACACCTTTGTTCTAGAAATCTGTCTCGATACAAACGTACCGCGCCACGGCTATTGCCCCATGCTAATCCATACATCAAATGGGCATCTGCCAACTCCGCATTTGTAAACATTGCACTGACTGCAAAACCACGTTCGTGATGAACACTAACCTGTTGATGCTACGTACTGATGTGCTTGATGCTAGTACTGTAGAGCAATGAGTCGCATGTCAACACAAGCACCGAAGGCAGCATTACCTTCCTTCAATTGGGCCAACTGGCGGTGAATCGAGGAAGTACAATACATACTGTCGAAACTAAAATAAGCTCTAACATGGTAATTAAGAGTTTCCGGACACATGTCCACATAACATCTTTTCTTTATTTGTGTGTGAGGAATGTTTCCTGAAAGTTTGGCCGTACCTTTTTGTAACACCCTGTATAATCTTAAACACAATTTGTATACACAACAATGTGATGTTTTGTTTTATTCCTCGCAGTCGGTTTTAAAAGCAAACACGAAAGATGTATTTATGGCGTATCAGCTTACGTTAGAATCCTACTACGGAATGTGAGTCGTCCGAAACTTTGTGATCATACCTGTTCGCAGATTAAATCACGCCATACTGTCACTGAAGCTACTATCCTGGCAGCTCCAGCACCTGGAGAAGTCTCTCTTATACCCCGTATACTAATGATCCCAAGGGATTTACCGAATCATTTTAAGACACTTCAGTTCCCGATCAACGTTTCCTGTGCGACACCAATAAAAAACGCTCAAAATCCGAGAAAAGAGATGGACAGAGAGGAGAGAGGAGGTGGATGAAGACAGTTTGAAGGAGAAGATGGACAGAGGGAGAGGGCGAAGGAGAACGACAGAGAGAGGAAGGAGGGCTGATGGATACTGAAAGAAGGGCGGAGAGATGGGGGCGAGGAGATGGACAAAAAGAAGAAGAGGAGGAGGAGATGAACAAAAAAATGGGGAGGAGGAGACGGAAGCTGGGAGGGCGGAGGTGGAGATTAAGAGTTACATCCAATGCCCACACACATTTAGCAATTGCGAAGCATTGCTGGGTTCGCTAGTTACTTACACGAGTGTGATCAACCCAATTAATTTTCCGAATTATTCTACAGCACCACTCTTCAAAATATTCTTTTCTCTTATTTAAATCGTTTACCGTCCATGTTTCTCTTCTGTACGAGTCTGACTCCAAAAATATACTTTCAGGGAAGACCTCCGCTCATTTAAATTTATATTACATGTTAACAAATTTCTTTGTCATCAATTCTTTTCATGATTATTAGTGTGTGTATCATATCCTTGCCAATTCGGCCATCATTACTTTTTTTGCCTAAACCGCAAAACCTGTGTATTTTCCAAATGTAAGTCACATGGCCCTATGTAATTCGATTACATTGCATAAGTCATCCTTCATTCTTGTTGATGGTCATTTTATAACCTCTTTTCAAGACACTACGGATTCCGTTCAACTGCTCTTACAAGGCATTTGTGGTTTCTGAAAAAATTATAACTTCGTCGGCAAACATTGAAGGTTGTATCTCTTCTCCACGATTTTTAATTCCGTCTGTAATTTCTTCTTAGCCTCATTTACTGCTTGCTGGATGACCAACTTCCAGGACAAGCTACAACCCTGTCTCAATCCCTTCTCAGCCACTGCTTCTCTTTTACGTCCTTCGACTCTTTAATCGCAGTCGGGTTACTGTACAAGCTGTACATATCCTTTCGCTCCATCTACTGTATCCCAGCTACCATCGAACTTTAAAGAGTTTAGTCCAACCACCTATTGTCAAAAGATTTCTGTGAACTGAGAACGCTATAATCCATAGGCTTGTGTTTCTTTATTTTCTAAGGTAAGTGCTACAGTCAAGAACTGGCTCGCTATTTCTCTACTTCTCCGGACCGTTAACTTAACTTCCCCGATGTCGGCTTATGCCAGGCTTTGCATTCTGCTGTAAATATTTCATGTTAATAAGTAACAGATCTATGGAGAATTAAAAAGACTAGCAGAATCTAAATCAATCAGGCTTACAGCGAATAGGTCACGATATTAAGTCTTATCCAAATGAGTTTGCGTTTCTTCTTGCTTGCTCTATCATCAAATATTGCTCCAAGCACCGGTTATAATCTACAAGTAATTTACTCTACTGCTCGAGCAGACCGTGGATTCTGGAAGACATTTCTCCACCACCTTGAGGCAAGAATATTTCGCCTCATGGATGGGGAAATGTGGCCCATTTAATTAGATCTGTAACATTAAAAGCTGCCTCAGAACTGGCTGATCTGAAAGGCACTTGAAGCGGTAATGTTACGACGACCTGATGGGAACAGCTGCAATACCAATATGTTTGTCATGGCAATTTTAGGTCAAAACAACCTACACTTACGAAAACGGTGTAGTGCAATATTATCGAGAGAATATGACGCAGCATGTGACGGTTGCCGTGTGTGGACGGGTTATTCCTGTAACCGAAATTGCAGATCTATAGATGGATCTAGAGGAACCGAAACCGGTCATGTGAATAAACATTTTATGCAATCAAGACGGATTAGAAGTAACATTGTAACTTTACCCTAAGCCCACGGCCTTGTCACGTTGATAAAACCGGGTCCGAAAAGAAAGATAATTCTCTTCTTGCATGTTCTGTAAGTCTGAAAACAAAAATAAATCTCTGAAACTGAAATAAATGGTTGGAATTCGGTCTTAAGTTTCATCAAGAAGAAGCCTATATTTTTTGGTGGTGACTAGTTTCGGAAAGTGTGTCCACTCACAAACCATCCGTCTTCTTAAGTAACTGTAACTTGCCTACTGTACGTTAAACTATCTGCATTGCTTTTTGGATTGTCTGCTGTGGCTGTTCCAAACATGCATGCTTGTGTCTTAAACTGGCATCGCTCGCGACATACATACATTAGAAGCTCACTCTCAAATCAGTGGTGACCTGTGGTTTTGAGGTCATCCATTAATTCGTACACTAGCGACTGCGTACAGGGGTGGAAGGGGGGACGTGGTCAAGCTGAGATTTTCAGGTATCTGTGGGTGGAGACAGTACAGAAATACTTCGATGTCAGGTTAAAGGAGGTAGATATGCTGGGGACAGTGAAATGAGCTCTGGGTTGGTTTATCGCCCTGCTCTTCATTGCTTCTTCACGTGTTGGCAATGAACATGCAAGAAGAGCACATAGTTCATAAAAATATAGATGAGGCTTACTAGATGCTACAATCTCCTACCAGAACAAATAGCCACCCTGGCCTATAACGTCGCTGATTCGGATATACACAATAAAGTGTGGTAATACAGATGACTAACCATGAATGTGCCAAATTCTGCTGCTTTAATCGAACCCTTGGGTTCCAGTAATCGTCACAATGTAAGCGACATACAGACACAGGCACATGTAGAGAAATGTACGACAGAAACCAGTAACTCTAGTCCAGAGGTACGTACGGGCAAGTTGACTGTTCGCTGCATGTTATCTGCTATATGTTGGTCCTCTGAGACTGCTGACGTTCACTGGAAGTCTCGATCTGTGGCAAATTCGAACTCGCTTGGCATTGGAGGGCCTCTATATAAACGGCGTTTGTTTGCTTATACAAATGTGACTGTGTTGCTTTTTATCTCCAGTTCTCAACCAGTGAGCACGAACTTACAGCTAACATACTTAGATGATTATTCTCTTTTTTTTTCTGGCAGCCTTTCATGATTCGGCCATTACACTTGACTGCAATTCAGTTACTTACGAAGATTGATGGTTTGAGAATGGGCACAACGTCCGAAACTAGTCGCCGCCAATAAAAGTTAACGCAAAATGCAGGATTCCAACCATTTACTCGAATGAAGAAAAAATTGCGGTCCTGTTTCATTTTCAGAATGCTGTATGAAACTCTAGAAAAATAATCAAAACCGCGTATTATCTAAACGAGATGACAATTTCGGAGACTACCGGTCCAATACGGATATGATTATGTATACAGACTGAAGCGGCGAGTGAAAATTTTACCAAAGCTGGGAATCGAATCCGTGTCTCCTGCTTACCAGGCAGGTGCGTTAGTCATTAAGCCATTTTGGCATGGAGGTTCACACAGCTGTACGGATTATTCTGGCACGGCTCCTTCCTCGATCGAGGATGGCTTAGTGGGTAACGCACCAGCCTAGTAAGCGAGAGACACGGGTTCGATTCCTGGTTTTAGCACAAATTTTGACCCATATACATAAAATCTATATACATAAAATATCTATACATAAAATATCTATACATAAAATATCTATACATAAAATCTCTATACATAAAATCTCTATACATAAAATCTCTATACATAAAATCTCTATACATAAAATCTCTATACATAAAATCTCTATACATAAAATCTCTATACATAAAATCTCTATACATAAAATCGTATTTGTACGAAACCAGTAAAATCTCTTGAAATTTTGTCACTTCATTTGTCTAAGTACCTGGACCTGGGTTTAAGGCTGGATCCCCAATTACGTTCGACACTATTCCAGAACCTGGAAAGCCTCGGCAGTAGACTGGGGCGGCAGTGAATTTGCATCGATGATGGAGGCGTGCCACGTTAATCCGTGCAGCTGTGTGAACCTCTGTGCCAAGGTGGTGAAGTGGCTAACGCACCTGCCTAGTAAGCAGGAGGCCCGGGTTCGGTTCCCGGTCTCAGTGCATATTTTCACTCACAGCT
Source organism: Schistocerca cancellata (assembly GCF_023864275.1). Taxonomy (NCBI): domain Eukaryota; kingdom Metazoa; phylum Arthropoda; class Insecta; order Orthoptera; family Acrididae; genus Schistocerca; species Schistocerca cancellata. Next base: position 228,332,118 of record NC_064633.1, read on the forward strand.
TGCCTATCTACATGATAATTATCCATCCAAACCTGAAGACAATGCAAATAATGAAGACAATTACAAATATGAAATATACATATGTATTCTATTTCCACATTAATTTCGTGTATCGAGTTCTGTAGTACCACTTGACTTTGGCAGTTACATCACAAAATACACGAACTCCAGAGGAACAGAACATTTTGCATTGGAAAGAAGAAATGATGACAAACGACAGATGGCTGTATCGTTCTAAGTGAGTCTTCAGGAGTTAAGGACACTGCGATGGGCTTATTGTGGATACAACGACAAGAGTTTCCAGTATGTATTATATTTTATGGTTCAAATGGCTCTGAGCACTATGGGACTTAACATCTGAGGTCATCAGTCCCCTAGAACTTAGAACTACTTAAACCTAACTAGCCTAAGGACATCACACACATCCATGCCCGAGGCAGGATTCGAACCTGCGACCGTAGTGGTCGCGCGGTTCCAGACTGAAGCGCCTAGAACCGCTCGGCCACACCAGCCGGCTATATTTTATGTAACAAGTTTTTACTGTAATGGCGTGTCAATCTGTGAAGTCTCCGCGGTGGGTGGCTATTATTTCTGTGCACCCTGGCAGGCGATGTAGGCAAGGCGAGCCATAAACCAAAGCGCGGAAACGTAGAAATAACTTTACGACCGCGTGTGGTGGAAACGGCGCGTCTGTCCGTGCACTGACGCCGCTGAAAATAGCCCGGCGGCAGGAAAGAAAGCCAACTCACGCCAGCCTCTCCCTCGTCCGTGTCACGCCATCACGTGCGCACGCAGAAGGTCACGGGCGAGCGGGTCGCCGCGTCGCACGTGAACCCAGCGAAACAAACAAGACCACGTGTTGACCGACAGGCGAAGCGTCCTCGCAGGGCACTGATCGTACACGATATTTCGTAATGAAATGCTCAAACAGAGATACAGAATTACGCAACTAGCAATTTCAGATCATGCCCTATGTATATTTATCGGGACGACCGCCTCTGTGGCGTAGCGGGCGCGCTTACCTCGTGACAATGAGAGCGGGGGGGCTCTGTGCTTAAGGCACTGCACTCAAGTTCCGGAGAAGCGTGAATCAAATCTCCACCCGGTTATCTACACATTGACTTCTAAGAGTTTTTCTAACTTATTTAAGGCTAATGCCTCGATGAATTCCTTCAGAAGCGGCCGGACAATTTCCTTCCCAATCACCGGCCAATCCTGTAAGCTTGTGCGAAGTCTCTAATGACATCACTATTAAATGTAAATCTTCCTTGGTTATTAAGTGATGACCTCAGCAGTAGATTAAAACCTGAAGAATTAAATCGTTATTGTGGAGAACTACACACTGAGTTTGACCAGAGACAATGCAGCATAAAGGAAAGAAAAGATACAAGGAAAGCTCGATTTCCTACTGCAGAGACGTAGAGAAGAAAGAAACTTCCTGAACTAACTGCAAATTCTCAACATAGCGTAAAAGAACGTAACTTTTTTCTAAATAATGTGGCATCTAGACAACTTATTTACCTCCTGCCTACGTAGGACTGAGGGCATATCCAGAGATGGGGCAGCAGCTTTCCCCCTGCCGTCTTTTCCTCTCCCACAAGAAGAGATCATCTTCACACAAACAAATCGGATCTTGGCCCGCCGTATGGACAGATGTATACATCCAACTCATCCGACCGTTGTGGCCGAGCGGTTCTAGGCGCTTCAGTCTGGAACCGCGCGACCACTACGGTCGCAGGTTCGAATCCTGCCTCGGGCATGGATGTGTGTGATGTCCTTACGTTAGTTACGTTTAAGTAGTTCTAAGTTCTAGGGGACTGATGACCACAGCAGTTAAGTCCCATAGTGCTCAGAGCCATTTGAATTTGGCCATCCAACTCAGTTTGAAGAAAGTGAAAGAATGTAATGGATAGATATTGTCTAGCAGCAATAGTACTCAGCGGTATTTGCCGAGAAATCTCAAAATTATGCTCTGTGATCAAAAGTATCCAGACACACACTGGAGAAAATTCATATGGTGTGTGTCCACCCTTCGTCTTTAAGACGGCATGAACGGTTCTGGGGGCACTTTCAATGAGGTGTCGATAACGGTAGGAGAGTGGTAGCCAATTCTTCCTCAAGGAGTGAAACCACAGAAAGTAGCTATTTTGGAACACTTGAGTCGGAAGCGAAGTCGATGTTCTATCTCATTCTTACAGTGTTCCATTGGGTTAGGACGGAACTCTGGGTAGACATGTCAGTTTCAGAAATTTTACTGTCCACAAACATCTGCCTCACATATGCTAATGTGTTTTTATCCTTCCAGGCTATTCGTAAGCGTAAAACGGGACCTTCCCTAATCGCAAAAAACATCCCATACAGTACTTCACTATTGACACTGCACGTGATGACAGGTTTGGGTTTGGCGAAAACCTGGAGAACGCAACCTGCCGTCGAATTGCCACAGGGTGTAGTGTCATCCATCACTGTAAATCACTGGTTTCCAGTTGAGTGACGTCACTCTTTACAACAACTCAAGTATCGCTTAGTATTGACTACAGATATGTTACGCTTATGTGTGTGTTTAGCTCCCTGCGCTCAGCCATTGTGTTAGGAGGACTGCTGGTAGCACTTTGGACCTCACGAGCGATTCCTTGCGCTGATTTCATACGATTTTGTACAGTCACCCTGCGCAACTCTTGATGATCCATGTCACTATATGAGGTCTGCTTGGTCTTGGTTTAGTTGTGGTTATTCCTTCGCGTTTCCATTTCACAGTTACATCACTAACAGTCGACTGCGGCAGCTTTAGAATAGTTGTCATGTCTCTGATGGGTTTATTACTCAGGTGACATCCAGTGACTAGCACACGTTCCAAGTCACTGAGCTCTCCTAGCTCACCCACGCTTTTGTTACTGCGTCTCCGCTGACAACACAATACTCTCCACCTTTTTCTTTTGTACTGATGGGTCTGCCACTCATGACAGAGTAGTTAGTTAGGCATTACATAAGGGTGTTCGGATACTTGTGACACACAGCGTGTATCACTGCTACCAGAGATTCTCCTTTAAACTGAAAATACCGGATGGCTCTAGGTGCTAACAGCTTCCAAAGACGTTGTACAGTTTGAGATACCTTCTTCTTGGTGTTACTAGACAATGTCAAAAACTACTAAAACGTTATGGTCGGTAAGCTCTTGAGTAGATTATGCAGTGTATTCAATGTGATACGCAAGTCTTGTCAAAATAGTGTATTTTTAATTGCACGGCCCAGTCACATTCGAGTGAGCATCGCCTATGTTCGACGTCAACAAGCAATAACCACTCACAGACGGCGAGTGCAACGTAGGCAGTACATGAAGAGTGTCGGGGGCCGCGGAAAACATTACAGTCGTCGTACTGCGCGAACGGGGCGATTTATCTGACATCTAAAAGGGCATGATCACTGGCTTTCGGGCCAAGAGTGGATGCGTTTCCGAAACGGTAAATTTGTAAACCGTTCGCGTGCTTCCGTGGTTGAAGTACGCTGTACATGACAAAATAACGCCATACACATCCGACACCAAGCCAACTGTGGTGCATCGTGGTCATAGATAACAATAGCGAATGACGGCTGCGGAGATGTGCAATTGTTGAGCAACTGGCAACCCAGATGAACCAAGCGTCAACCAACAGTGTCTCTTCAGCGATCCTTCAGCGAACGTTGCTGCGTGTTTGTGCCTCCGCACCCAGAACATGTTCCATGCAATCACGCTGAGTGCTGTTCATCGGCGATGAAGGCTGGAATTTTGCACGCCAATACCGCACTGGGTTCCACTGAGAGGCGACAGGTGTCCTTTTCAGATGAATCGCGTTTTATGCTGCATCGGACAGACCGCCGTTGGCATTCAAGGCGTGAAACGTCTGAAAGCAAACCCACTGCAACAATCGTCCGAAGGGTCTAGGCCAGAAGAGGCGATGTTGCAGCCTGGGAAATCTTTTCGTGGCATTCTCTGGGCGATATCGCCATTGTGGAGGGCGCAACGGGTCAATACAAATATGCATCTATCCTATATGTAGTTTTTTTTTTCCTGTGCTTGATGGCATCTACCAGCAGGACATTACGAAGTGTCACATAGCTCGCTGTGTACGTGCACGGTTCGACAAGCACCGAGATGAGTTTATTGTACTTCCTTGACTATCAAAATCCTCTGACTTAATCCCAATCGAGAAGCCGTGGTACCACGTCTATTGGGCTATACGCACCCTATGGACCCTCACCTGAGAAACCTGCTGCGGCTGGCCACGGCACTGCATTCGGCCTGGCTCCGCATCCCTGTCGGTACCTTCCAGAAACCTCGTTGACACTCTTCCTGCACTTCTCGCAGCAGTCTGCAGTGCAGTAGTTGAGCCGTGCTGCGGCTCGTGTTGGTGCCGTGTGTAGGTTTCTGTCAGACCGTATCGTTTAGTTGGCATGACTGCGTTGGTTTTCTCGTGTTCAATGGCGCCACTCCGTTTCGTAAGCGTTGCCTGTCCGCTAGTGGCAGCAGCGGCGCTTATCGATATGTAGTTCAGCTGCGCTTTATCGACATGTAGCTCAGCTGCCCTATCTTTGGAGCGGCCTCGTGCTTCTTCCGCGTGGTGTTAGTGCAGAGTTCGGTTGGGGACGCAGGAGCGGCGAGGTCCGCGCAAACACGCCGGGACCGCTGGCGGCGTGTATTGACTGCCGTATCGAAGGCCAGTGGTCACGAGGGTGCACGACCTCGTCGAAACCGGATCGTGCATGTTTAAGTTGAGTGCATTGCAATTCGCGTACAGAAACCTCCACCATTGTGAAATCTCGCGATTCTCCAGTGACTTAGGTTCGTGTTGCTGCTCATAGTGTCGCCGAGGCGAAAAGCAGCGAGTGGAGTACCTGGGGAAGGCGGATCTGATTAGCCTTCCTGAGCTTCTAATTACTATTTACTACTTTCAGCTTCTTACAATGTTAAGTTCAACCAGCGGTATTTTTCTGTCTTGTGGTCGCTAACGCCCCAGTTACCTGCCCTGGGGGTTAGTGTACGTAACGGCAGTGTGCATTTCCTCGCCTTGCCGCCGCTGTCCAGTGATGTGTGTAAGTTTGACATCTTCTTGATTGTAGGTTGGGTGGCGTTTCTTCTACCTTAGTGGCAGTCATTCCTTCTCGTTCAGGGCGCTCTAAGCACAGTATTCTGCGAACGGAGCCCAGACCGCCGGTTCCGGCTTTGGCGTAATTTTACAAATGCATTTGTTATGTTGGATGTCAGGTAGCCTCTTATCATTAGTCGCTCGTTAGACTGCCACTAGTCCGAGTTACCATCTTGAGACCATAATGCAACTCTTGATTGCCTTTCTCTTCGCTCGCGAAAGTGTTTTTGGTTTGACCAACTCAGAGGTCGATTCCTCGAGCACCGTTGTCACTGTCCCTTGTGTTTTATTTTATTATTGTATTATTAAATTACCATAACTTGTCTCACCTGTTTGGTAATCTGTTGTTGGTTATTTTAAATTAACTTTTGCTAAGCGATTTGCCGTTCGACAGTATATTGGTTAAATTTTTAATAATTGCCATTTTGGGCGTTAAAGGCCTTGAGCCGTGATAGTGGTTCCTTGCCTTAAAATTCTGATTGCGAACACATTGGCTTGTTTGCCGCAATTATTTGCTGTCTGTATTTTGTGTATTTGTTAAATTTTAAACAATTCCCATTTTTCGCGTTAAAGGCCTTCAGCTGTGATTGTGGTTAGGTGCCTTTAAGTCTGATTGCGACCTCATTGGCTTGTTTTGAAAAATAATTTATTAAAATAAACGAGTGAAACTGCAAAGCAAACCAATAGTAATTGATTCAGGTCCCGTCCACAATCTTAACGTAATCCTGCCTTCCTTAGTTACCAGGTTTCAATAGTTAGTTATCAGGCTTTTGACAGATGGTCACAGTGTTACTGGACGTGTATTTATAACTGTAAAGATGTATGAGTCGGCTTTCTTCCTCGGCCGATATAACTGGTATGTCCTGTTTGGGGTTATCAGCGGAGTCGTAGCATTGTCTTGAGTCGAAGTTACGAAGTTTCACTACTAGCAACTTTTAATCCGAAAATATTGAGTTGGAAACTCGTTGAAGTGTTGCTTCGAAGTGACGCTACAACTCTAGTGATAATCCGAGGTCACTTCACATGCAAACAAAATCACGAAGGACAACAGGATACGTCACCACCAACAGATATCGCGCTAACGACGTTTAACACCACATGCAGCCTTGATGAGTCCCTCAGTTGAGCGAGGACTAGCCTTCAAGTTGGCATACACAGCTTAAGTAACTCAGTGATGATTAGATGCCACAGATTTACCGAATTACGGGATGATAGCTACGTTTCATCTGCTCTTTCAAACAGAGATATTTTGTACGGAATTAAAATTGGATGATTAAGCGTACCAGGCGAAGTTCTCTTGAAATCGCTTAATTACTACTTATACATTATGTTGTCTTTTTTTTTGTTATGGTTTTAGGGCGCAAAACTGCTAAGGTCATTAGCGCCCGTTCTGTGGATTTGGAAAGGGGTAAAAAAAAAAAAAATTGGAAATCAACAGCAATGGGAGCGAAACTGAAAACATGGGGAAACAAAAAACAGAAGGAAAGCTTAGAAAACCACTATAAAAGGTGGGTTGTTTTCCCCAAAAAGAGCTTCAAATGACCGACGTCATCCCACTGACACAAACTCGAGGGCGCGATCGGCTGAGCGCATGTCATCTGCTAAAATGGAAGTAATATCATGCGACAGCTGTAAACGGGCGCGTAGCGGAGTAAAATAGGAGCACTGAAGGAAAAGGTGTCTCACCGTCCACAGTTGAGAGCAGTGGGAACAAAGCGGGGGAGGGTCGCCACTTAAAAGATGTCGATGGCTAAAAAGACAGTGCCCTATCCGTAGTTAAAATTACCTCCTCCCGACGACGAGTTCGGGAGGAAGAGGTCCAAGCACAGGGAAGAGCTTTCACGTCCCGCAATTTATTATCGGGAAGTGTAGACCAATGTGCGTGACATAGAAAAGCAACAGGACGACGTAAAACACTCTGTATATCGGCGAAGGGAACCATGCGAACAGCAGGCTGAGTAGGAGAGACTGCAGTCTTGGCCGCTATATCGACCGACTCGTTTCCACGGATACCATCGTGTCCTGGGATCCAGAGGAATGCCACAGAGACGCCCCCCAAGTGGAGGCAGTCCTGAATCCGGTGGACCAGAGGATGGACAGGGTAAAGAGCTTGGAGGGTGAGGGTTATGTTGTCCTGACAGACAAAGTGTACAAAGTTTGAAGTAAATCAACGATCCGAATGTCGTCGGCTCCCCTAGTTAGATATCGGTCCAGTCACTGAACTCCGTAGTTCGTAACAGATGACAATTAGCGCAGCTATATATCGATCTCCGTTTTCCACTTCGCGAATTGGCGCAACGCGCTGTCGGAATCGTCGCCTTGTATTCCGATTTCAAGTACTGCTGTTGCCCGCTGAGGCTTGCACCGTCGGACGGTAATCAAAACGCCGTGCTGGCACGCTGAGCGGGTGAGGACAGCCCAGAATAGCTGGACCGCCGAGGGAGCGCTGCCAGCAGTACGCAGCGCGCCCGCCGCCAAAACTGCACGGCCCATCTGCCGTGGAGTGGCGTGGCCTGGCCTGCCTCACGTGGCCACAGCGCTTCCTACTCGCGTCGCCAACAGCCAAGTGCGTAGCCCCACTGGCGGCAGGTAGCCGACGCTCGCGCGACATGCACGCAGAGGGCACTGACCGCCGGCGTCGGCGTAAAGCCGTCGGCACACGGGCCGTGCATCCGAGCGTCGAGGGTGCCGAGTTTCTGACGTCATAGCGTGGAAGAGCACGTTCGGGAGTCTTTCCGAAAGTACAGAGCACTATCGGGCACCTCAGATATTCTGAGCGTGCGTCTGGGCGTTGACCAATGAGATGGTACAACGCCGCCTACGTCACACGCAGGCCGTCTCCCTTCAGCACAGAGCTGTGAGGCGCCATATTGGCATTCATTTCAAGCCTATATATATACAGGGTTATTACAAATGATTGAAGCGATTTCACAGCTCTACAATAACTTTATTATTTGAGATATTTTCACAATGCTTTGCACACACATACAAAAACTCAAAAAGTTTTTTTAGGCGTTCACAAATGTTCGATATGTGCCCCTTTAGTGATTCGGCAGACATCAAGCCGATAATAAAGTTTCTCCCACACTCGGCGCAGCATGTCCCAATCAATGAGTTCGAAAGCATCATTGATTCAAGCTCGCAGTTCTGGCACGTTTCTTGGTAGAGAAGGTTTAAACACTGAATCTTTCACATAACCCCACAGAAAGAAATCGCATGGGGTTAAGTCGGGAGAGCGTGGAGGCCATGACATGAATTGTTGATCATGATTTCCACCACGACAGATCCATCAGTTTTCCAATCTCCTGTTTAAGAAATGCTTCTGCTTTAGCCTTTTCCGTAAGATTTTCCAAACCGTCGGCTGTGGTACGTTTAGCTCCCTGCTTGCTTTATCGTGGACTTCCCGGGCTACGCGTGAAACTTGCCTGCACGCGTTCAACCATTTCTTCGCTCACTGCAGGCCGACCCGTTGATTTCCCCTTACAGAGGCATCCAGAAGCTTTAAACTGCGCGTACCATCGCCGAATGGAGTTAGCAGTTGGTGGATCTTTGTTGAACTTCGTCCTGAAGTGTCGTTGCACTGTTATGACTGACTGATGTGAGTGCATTTCAAGCACGACATACGCTTTCTCGGTTCCTGTCGCCATTTTGTCTCACTGCGCTCTCGAGCGCTCTGGCGGCAGAAACCTGAAGTGCGGCTTCAGCCGAACAAAACTTTATGAGTTTTTCTACGTATCTGTAGTGTGTCGTGACCATATGTCAATGAATGCAGCTACAGTGAATTTATGAAATCGCTTCAATCATTTGTAATAGCTCTGTATATATATATATATAAACAATTGAGAATCACTGGAAAGCCCGTTGTTGTTTGTGTGATTCGTTCCAATAAAATAATGAGAAGCATCATATTCGTGGCAAAGAAATTAGTGTAACTTACGTATTGTGAGAGTAGGCTATTTGAAGGCAGCGAAACACTGAAGATCCATACAAAACGCATTGTTCTTGGTACAATTTGTTGTAATTAAATTTCAGTTCGTAACATAATTATCTTCGATTAGAGTTTTTAGCAAAGGGTAAGACAATATGATTAAGTACGAAGAGCCTATTGTTGGTTTAGCGCAATGAGTAGCGTATCTGTCTAATAATGAGCCTTTGTTGGAGCGATGGTTCGCGGCTTAACACTTCCAATTTTCTTTTCCTAACATTCGCGTATTTATTAGGTTCTGATACTTTATTACTAGTTTAATATAAGTATATGCTATAATATTTGATGCTACTTAAATATAAGTTCACCTTTTTTTGACTTTGTTCGATTGGCTTAATCTACAGGCCAGCTTGCGCTACTTGTATAAAGATATTTTGCTCTTTTTCTTTTACGCTTCGTAATTGACACTTTACAATGATTCTGCTGCTGGGTAGGAACAGTGATCAAGTAAGACTGACCTTGGGGTTTTACTAAAATGTGGGAATGATGAAATAATGTTTATCTTATGCGGAGAAGTACTCCAAATTTCTACCGCACTGTTCGAAATCGAACTTTTATAAGCCTGTGTCCTTACTGAATGGACATGGTACTTTCCTTTTCGTGGACGATGGAGGAAACGTGCGTTTTAACAGAGCTAACGTGGGAATTTTACGCACGCCCGTTGAGCAAATAGTGTTATTTACGAAATATAAACATCCCTCAACTGCCGCTGGAGTGCGTTGCGATCGCGTATACCGCGTTGGCGCACACGTACCGTATGCACAAGTCGCATCGTTCCTGAGCGTTCAGCAGCACGTTGAATTTGGCACGCTCAACGTTAACGTTCGACAGCACGGTCCGTGTGCCCACGGCTTAAGTCACAAGCGCTCTGCGGAACGTGGCAGCTTCCTGGTGGCGCCGACTTCTTACGTTTGAAGAAGGCGGTCGAAATATGAAATTCCTTTTTCCAAAACTGTGTCACTGAAGCAGATCGTACCGCGGTTCCTCCTCTAAATCGTCTCACGAACGTCAAACAGACGTCGAAATAAGCGACAACAAATGATGTCGCCCAGCAGAGGTAATCCAGCTGGACTTCACGGGATACCTGCACTATTCTACAAACAACATGCTAAAGAAAACTTGTCCTCTACTAGCAGCAATGTACTGAGGAGCGAAGCATTCTCAGTGACTGGAAAATGCGCTACGAAGGATCAAAAAATACACGCACAAGACTTTGGGTTCGTATACAAGTTCGTAGTGTTTCTGTTTTGAATGTTGGTATTCCGGTTCCTACCGGTTCATTTATTTGTAGTTTTTTACAATTAAATCAATACAATGAAATGAAATGAATACCATTAGCTGCACACAGGCGTCAATATACGTCAACAGGGACAGTTGAAAATGTGTGCCCTGACCGGCACTCGAACCCGGGATGTCCTGCTTACAATGCAGACGTCTTATCCATCTGAGCCACAGAGGGCACAGAGGATAGCGCGACTGCGGGGACTTATCTCTGGCACGCCTCCCGTGAGACCCACATTCCCAACTTATTGTCCCGCACTATGTTCGTAGTGCCCCTGCCCATTACACTCATTACTCTCGGCTTTACCGATTCCCGTAAGAGTTCGAGCAATGTGTGTGCATCCGCACAGGAGATGGTCAATTGGCCGGTGAGCCTTAAGTATATATATTGATTTAATTGCAATTATTCTAACGAGCTGCACGGTCCGAAAGAACAGATACCATCTTCATATAAGACTCACCGGCCAATTGACCATCTCCTGTATTTTCGCACACACACAGTAGTTCTAAGTTCTAGGGGACTGATGATGACCTCAGAAATTAAGTCCCATAGTTCTCAGAGCCATTTTGCACAGTCACCGATGGTATATGTTCTTTCGGACATGTCTGAAAGAACAGATATCATCTTCATATATATTTGTAGTTCCCTTAAGGCGAATGTAGTGTAGGAAAATTAAAAATGTTGAAGTTTATATATATATATATATATATATATATATATATATATATATATATATATATATATGAATTAGCAAAGTCCGGTGCCAGGAGAGACAGGACTTAGGTTCAGGCGAATGCATGGTTATAAATAAAAAGTCAATTACGGGTAAAGCAGCAGTGGGCTTAACGCAGAATAAGAAAATAGGAACGCGGCTAAACTACTATGAACAGCATAGTGAATGCATTAGTGGAATTCTGTAGGAGGAAATGGATGAATATGGACCAGGAGAAAATGAAAGAGGAAGTCGCCCGGTAGAATTTTGCACAGAGCATAATTCTTTGTTTAAGAATCATGAAAGAAGGCTGTATACGTTGAAGAGACCTGGAAACACCGGAAGGATTCAGATTGTTTATATAATGGTTAGACAGAGATTCAGGACCCGCATTTTAAATTTTAAGATATTTCCAGGGCCAGATTTAGACTCCGACCACAATTTATTGCTTATGAACTGTAGATTAAAACCGAAGAAATTTGAAAAAAAGGAAGGAAATTAAGGAGATGCGACCTCGATAGATTCAAAGAACCAGAGGTCCTTGACAGCTTAGTGAAGGCAGCAGTGGATCAAATAGGTAAAGAGACAAGGCCTAGTAGAAATCTTTGGAAAACACAAAAGATATTGAATCGATGAAAGAAGAAAACTTAAATATGCAGCGCAGCAAATGAACCAGGCGAAAGGGAATACAAACGTTTAAAAAATGAGATCGACAGGATGTGCAAAACTGCTGAGCAGGAATGGCTAGAGGACAACTGGGGGAAAGATAGATACCGCCTAGGTAAAAATTGAAGAAGCCTTTGGGGAAAAGAGCAGTAGCTGTATGGTTAGCAAGAGCTCAGATGGTAAACCAGACCTAAGCAAAGAACGGAAAGCGGAAAGGTGAAAGTAGTAGGTACAGCATCTATAAAAGGGAGATGAACTTTAAAGCAATATTATACAAAGGGAAGTGGACGTAAACGAGGATGAAATTGGAGGTATGATACTCCGAAAAACATTTGGCAAAGCTCTAAAACATCTAAGTGGAAAGAATGCCCCGGAGTAGACGATTTCCGTCAGAACTATTGATAGCCTTTGGAGAGTCAGACATGACAAAACTCTGCCATCTGGTGTGAAAGATGTATGAGACAGGCGGAATACCCTCAGATTTCAAGATGAATGTAGTAATTCCAATTCCAATGAAAGGACTTGCCAACAGAAGTGAAAATTCCCGAACTATCAGTTTTTTAAAGTCATGGTTAGAAAACACTAACACGAATTCTTTACAGAAGAAGAGTGGAAAAACAGGCAAAAGCAGACCTCGGTGAACACCAATTTGGATTCCACAGAAATGTAGGAACAAGCCAGATAATACAGACCCTATGACTTAGCTTAGAAGATATGTTAAGGAAAAACCATTCATGGCATTTGCTGAGTTGGGGGCAAGGGGGGCCAGAACCGCACAATAACCCTGGGTTCGGGGTGGGATGGACTGCTGTCACCTGTTGTGGGGTTGTGGACCACTGAGGACTACGGCGGGACGAAGCCTCTCCTTCGTTCCTACGTCTCCGGTTCAATACAAACGCAATACACTAAAGACTTCCGAATATGTGACCCATCCTGCATGATGTATAGCATTACTTTAACTTACTTCTTTTTATGGTACGTCTGCTACGGTCATCGCTATCAAAAAATGGTTCAAATCGCTCTGAGCACTATGGGACTTAACATCTGAGGTCATCAGTCCCCTAGAACTTAGAACTACTTAAACCTAAATAACCTAAGGACATCACACACATCCATACCCGAGGCAGGATTCGAACCTGCTACCGCGGCCGTCGCGCGGTTCCAGACTGAAGCGCCTAGAACCGCTCGGCCACACCGGCCGGCCCATCGCTATCGTAATGTAGTTGCCTATTAGGGATCACAAAGTGGTGAAGGATTCTTTGTAGGAGTTACCTGTAGGCTTATTTCCAATACCAGTAGTGTATTTCCCAAATCTGGAATTACTTTTTGTTGTCTCTTGATGATTTTATTTACTTCTGCGCGCGCGCACACACACACACACACACACACACACACACACACACACACACACACACACACACACAGAGAGAGAGAGAGAGAGAGAGCAAGCGAAGGGTTAGTGTGATTCACAACTGAGCTGTCACGTGCATATCTAGTGACACGGACACACGTCCTGTTTGACTCAGCACGCCAAACTACTTGAGCCTGGGAAGGTTCTGTAGAGTTTCTATATCGGTCGTTGTAAAAATACTGAGCATATTTACAGCTGAAGTGCGATCAGGGCGCGATACGTACAACACGGCGCGTAAGATCTAAACGGGTCCACCAACTTGCTTTCGTCGCTAACTGAGTGTGTGTCGTGAATTTGCGTGCTGTGGACTTAAATTACCGCAGTTAAGTATATTTTCGTTTGTAGTGTAAAAATTTGATCGTAAAACGTTTCACATACTTATGGCTTGTAGCAGACCGCGCTAGACGTCTCAACGCTAGCTTACTAAACTCTCGTGAAATACACGGCTGCACTTCCCATTTCTTTGAAATTTCCGCCCATGAACGACACGTGCTCTTGAGTACCTTTATGGCAAACCTTGCTGTTAACAACTGTGTAATTATTTCATGCAATCTAGGCTTAATTATTTATTGCCTGACTCCAGCGGTTTGCTAACACTCGAGCTCTAGTGGTAAATATTACGAATGTTTAGTAATGGTGTGTTCTCTAATAGACGACGTAGTTGTTTTATTGCTTGGAATTTATCTAAGTGTGGCACCTCAGGTGAAATATCAATTAGTTACAGTTAGAAGGGTGTTAGTTTACATCAGACTGGCCTCCTTCGTTGTTATCCCGTCCTCTCCTACTTAAAATAGCACAAAATGAATGGCGCTGAATTTGATTTTGACACTAACATACTGGGTGATTTGCTTGAAATACTTCACCTCAGCAGCAGCAGAACCTGCAACAACCTCGAGGGAGAGAAGTGTGCTCGTTTTGTCCTTCGAAAAAACGAAGAAATAAGACGACATTTTGTTACCGTTGTTCCAGACGAATTTGTACAAAACATCGAGCTAGGTCTTGCTTACGTTGTAATAATAGTGTCTAAGGCAGAAAACTCTTCTCATCATGAGCAAGAAAATTGTCATTCTAGGGTATAACATACTTGTTTTACGTATTTTGTATGTAACATACCACTGGAGATCTAACAATGGTAGTTAACTAGCCCATAACCTATAAATTATGGCTAATTTTGAATAAACTTTTAGTAAAATTTGCGACTTTTAGTAGCATTTTCCCCTTTAGTGTGCTACGGTTAAAAAAGATGTGGTCACAAGGCGAGACGGTTCCCTCAGTTAAGTCGTAACGTAGTTCGAAGGCCACGTTGTATTTCACATGTGAGTGACTGGTTAATTCAGTTCAAAGGTCGGAGGGAAACGAAGACATACACCTCCAATAAGACCATGCTTTGTGAAAGACTGTGGTGATCAAACCAGCCTTCGAACTGTTGACAGCTTTACCCATCCAAAATGTCACACACCAAGTGATGTCAAAGAAAGTGACAGCCCACAGAAATTCGTTCTAGAAATTTAGGGATAAAGGTAAGCGTTGGTTGCCAATAAATGATCGTGGATCTACGCAGCTGCTTGAATACTGGATAAAGTTCTGTTTATAATATCTCTCTCAGTCGTTGGATTTTCTAATTCTAGTTTGATGGAAGTCTAAAGACGTTGAGCCACCAGTATTTAGCGTCTGGCCACTGCCATCACTTGTAATTCAACAATCTGTGTCTTCCACTACAACAGTCATTAATGAATATTTTATTGCACACACTGTTTGTTGCGGCCGCTCGACGGAGCTCCTTAAGAAGCTCAGCACTGCATGAGAAAGGCGGAAGTTGCTATCTCCGCTTGGCACATGACCTTGTATCTTTGATCAAGAAGAAGTGGACAAATAGTCTAGATTTGTGTGTAGTAACGATAGCACTATCAGCTGTATTTATTGGTTTTATTTATATGCAAACAGTTTACGTGTTACAAGACACAATCATCAGGCCTCTTTATCTGCCTCTCTATCTGGTTTACAGACGACAATCGTCGCCACACTTTTAATAGAAGGTCAAGAATCAACCATCGCTCACAAAATAATTTTATTGTCTGGTGCGTATGGCAGCACCCTATCAAAACACTGGAGTGTGGTGGTGACTCCCATTGTATACATGGTCACCCTGAGTCATGTAGGGGCGTGAAGAAGGCGTATGATAACGCTGAAACTGGTTGCACATGAATAGAACGAATACGACTGAAGGTGTAAATTGGTACTACACCAAAATGTAACAGATGTTGTCCCATTAGCCATCAGAAGATGGATGTATGGCAATAGTATGAAGGGTCATGGCTTTAACCAACACGGTTGGGAGTGTCAGCGATCTTACTTGTGAAGCATACGAAGAAGCATTCACGATTGCAAAATATCATTTACTTAAAATGACCGGTTTCGGCACATACAGTAGTGCAGCTTCAGATTGAGTGCACCATTTGCTGGTGCTGACGACGTGCTGAGCAGCTGCTCAGCCCTACGGAGTCGTTTAAAGGCAATGAGATGTTCCATTTATGGGTGCGGCTTATGACGTTGGAGGGCCCGCCAATTATCTCTAATGGCCTCTGCGATTTCTGATGAAAACCAAGATACTTTCTACCGTCGGAGAGGGTCCGAGGAATAGAGGATCGCTAGATCTGCTGCTGAAAGAATGTGTTCTTTACTTCCTCAGCGATATCTCCTTGCGGAGGGGAGCAAAGGGCGGCAGCAGAGGCGAAAGCACCCTCAATCAGCAGTGCTGAGAGCCCATCTGGGTAGGCGTCTAGGTGAGTGACGCTCAGGGAGAGACAGGAAGATTGAGACGTGGTCACTATCACACAGGTGATTGTGGATGGATGGAGAAGACAATGGCTACAAATGGAAAGATCAATGGCCGAGAAAGTCCCTTCCAAAACACTGAAGTGTGTAGGAGGGGTACCAGTATTCACGAGGCAAAGGTCTAGTTGAGCCAATAACTTTTCGAGGTCTTTACCACGGCCGGTGATCGTTGTTCCGCCCCACAAAGGTTGTGGCCGTTGACATCACCCGAGATTAGGAAAGGTGAGGGGAGCTGAGAAATCAATGTGAACAGTATGTTCTGAGACACCTCAGCACTGGGAGGGAGGTAAACACTGCAGATGGTAATATTCTGAAATGCCCTAAACCGTTTCGCCACAGCCTCCAAAGGTGTGTTAAGAGGCACACGTTCGCTGTATAGAGCGTCCAGGACATATGGGCAAACTCCTCCTGCTCATAGATGGCACAATTCTTATAATGTCTGTGGAATCCACAGAGGGCCAGCGTCCACGTTGCTGGAAACAAAGTCTCCTGAGGAGCAATGCAGAGGCAGGGAAAGTGTTTAAAAGATGCCGTAGCTCAGTCAGGTGGGGAAAAAACCGCTACAATTCCATTGGAGAAAGATTTTGTCGTAGTTTGAGGCCATGAAGGGCCAAGGAGGTAGGTTATGTCCTAGGGTCAGCTGTTACCACTGGTTGAGGGTTTATGGCATCAATATACATAGGTTCCGGGTTCTCGGTGGTGTGAACCGGGGAGTAAGGGGCCATTGGAATCTTCACCTTGGTCACAGTACTGGAACAGACAGTATTTGGTGGCGTGGGGGCCACTGGAATTTCCTTCTTCGAGACAGCCGTTACGTTCAGCTGATTAATCAGAAGTCTCTCTTTGGCGTTACAGGTATTATGTGGTGCAAGTTAGTTTAAACGCATGCAATTCTGCGGTCTCGTCGCTGATTGGCTATCGTCTTGTGGTCATTGCTCCCAAACAGTAGTTATGATACTTATTTGCCACTCCCTGCCCTGACCTCCTCTGCTCTCACTTTGTTATCAAACTGTTTCTCTGCACCCTGTATGGCCAATTCACGTGTGGATCCAAAGGAGGAGCAAGGAAGAGGGGTTGTCAAGTGGTCATGAAATTAATGAAGTGTTTGTTTTTACATATGCATAATTTCAAATCTTTCAAGTAACTTGAAAAGAATAATGCAGAACTGAAACATCGAGTCTCGAAAATGCCAAGAGAACCTATGTTTGACACAGAAGCTTTCGTGAGGGTCCGCCGATGTGGGTGGTTTTGTACCCTAACCGCCGGCAGAGAATTTTCTAGCCAGAAAGAGACACACACACACTAACACGCTGACCGTCCGTGCTTTATCTAAATTGCAGTTTAATGCTAGACATTCGCTTGCATATAGACATTCTAGCTTCATTACGTATTGCAATGCTCTATACTTTGCATTATAGGCTGGAATTTTTTATTGGAACTTTTCATTTACACCATACAACTTTCCCATTTTTCCATTCTGTTCTAGGGCAGCTTTATCCAAACCATTTCTCTTAATTATCTCCCCAAGTCATTTAAAGTTTTTAACCTTCTCTGCTAGGCCAATATCTGTTTTCAGAAATTGCTGTGCACTCTTAATGTTTGCAAAAAGTTTAATTTTCCTGCAGAAGATCTTGCTGAAAACCCAAGGAAATTCTGGTCTTACGTAAAATCGGTAAGCGGGCCGAAGGCATCCATCCAGTCACTCACCGATCAGTCTGGCCTGGCAACGGAAGACAGCAAAACGAAAGCTGAAATTTTAAATTTAGCATTTGAGAAATCTTTCACGCAGGCGGATCGTACAAACATAACGCCGATTGAGTCTCGTACAGACTCCCGTATGGAGGACATAGTGATAGACATCCCTGGGGTTGTGAAGCAGCTGAATGGGTTGTAAATAAATAAATCGCCAGGTCCTGACCGATTTGGTTTAATGGAGAGTACTCTACTGCATTGGTTCCTTACTTAGCTTGCATTTATCGCGAATCTCTTGCCCAACGTAAAGTCCCGAGCGACTGGAAAAAAAGCGCAGGTGACGCCTGTATATAAGAAGGGTAGAAGGACGGATCCTCAAAATTACAGACCAATGTCCTTAATATCTGTTTGTTGCAGGATTTTCGAACATTTTCTCAGTTCGAATACAATGAACTTCCTTGAGACAGATAAGTTGCTGTCCATGCATCAGCACGGCTTTAGAAAGCATCGCTCCTACGAAACGCAACTCGCCCTTTTTTCACATGATATCTTGCGAGCCATGGATGAAGGGTATCAGACGGATGCCATATTCCTTGACTTCCGGAAATCGTTTGACTCGGTGCCCCACTGCAGACTCCTAACTAAGGTACGAGCATATGGTATTGGTTCCCAAATATGTGAGTGGCTCGAAGACTTCTTAAGTAATAGAACCCAGTACGTTCTCCTCGATGGTGAGTGTTAATCGGAGGTTAGGGTATCATCTGGAGTGCCCCAGGGAAGTATGGTAGGTCCGCTATTGTTTTATATCTACATAAATGATCTTTTGGATAGGGTGGATAGCAATGTGCGGCTGTTTGCTGATGATCCTGTGGTGTACGGGAAGGTGTCGTCGTTGAGTGACTGTAGGAGGATACAAGATGACTTGGACAGCATTTGTGATTGGTGTAAAGAATGGCAGCTAACTCTAAATATAGATAAATGTAAATTAATGCAGATGAATAAGGAAAAGAATCCCGTAATGTTTGAATACTCCATTAGTAGTGTAGCGCTTGACACAGTCACGTCGATTAAATATTTGGGCATAACATTGCATAGCGATATGAAGTGGGACAAGCATGTAATGGTAGAAGTGGGGAAGGCGGATAGTCGTTTTCGGTTCATTGGTAGAATTTTGGGAAGATGTTGTTCATCTTATAAAACACTAATACGACCTATTCTTGAGTACTGCTCGAGCGTTGGGGTCCCTATCAGGTCGGATTGAGGGAGGACATAGAAGCAATTCAGAGGCGGGCTGCTAGATTTGTTACTGGTAGGTTTGATCATCACGCGAGTGTTACGGAAATGCTTCAGGAACTCGGGTGGGAGTCTCTAGAGGAAAGGAGGCGTTCTTTTCGTGAATCGCTACTGAGGAAATTTAGAGAACTAGCATTCGAGGCTGACTGCAGTACAATTTTACTGCCGCCAACTTACATTTCGCGGAAAGACCACAAAGATAAGAGAGATTAGGGCTCGTACAGAGGCATATAGGCAGTCATTTTTCCCTCGTTCTGTTTGGGAGTGGAACAGGGAGAGAATATGCTAGTTATGCTATGAGGTACCCTCCGCCACGCACCTTATGTTGGATTGCGGTGTATGTATGTAGATGTAGAGAAGTTTTTGAACCGATCCTACTTAGCTATTTGTTCTAAAAGATTAATTTGTTGTTATTACTGAAATTGTCAACATGTTAAAAGTGAAGGTAATTAGAAGTTATATTTGGAACCGTTGGGAGGGCTTGGTGTGGTGGTGGTGGGGGGGGGGGGGAGGGGGGGGGACGAGAGGGAGGGAGATATCATTAAACCGTAAACTCTCCTACAGAACCGAAACTTGGATGCGCGCATGTGCAAATGACGATATATCGAAGGAGTGACGAATTCAAGAGTCGAAGAATATCAATTTCCAATGTGGTGTTACTGCGAAAGGAGATGGACGAAGTCACCAGAGAAGTTAAGATTGAAAGGGCTGAGATTCAAATGGTTCAAATGGCTCTGAGCACTATGGGACTTAACATCTATGGTCATCAGTCCCCTAGAACTTAGAACTACTTAAACCTAACTAACCTAAGGACAGCACACAACACCCAGCCATCACGAGGCAGAGAAAATCCCTGACCCCGCCGGGAATCGAACCCGAGAACCCGGGCGTGGGAAGCGAGAACGCTACCGCACGACCACGAGATGCGGGCGGCTGAGATTCATCTGAATGCAACGTCACCGCGGCCCAGCTTCAGTCCTGTCGGCGTTAACACAGACCCCACCGCGTCCACGTCACAGCACGGGCGGACGTCACGCGCCCGCGAGCAGGGCAGAAGTGGCAACGGAGACCGACCCCACGTCCCACGCACGGCCGGGATATTGACTGCTGGTCCGACCGAGTCGGGGGTCAAGTGAACGGATTGGCGGCTGGTCCGCCGCGTGGGGCGGCCAGATGCAACGTCCTGCCCACACCGATACGTG
Source organism: Schistocerca cancellata (assembly GCF_023864275.1). Taxonomy (NCBI): domain Eukaryota; kingdom Metazoa; phylum Arthropoda; class Insecta; order Orthoptera; family Acrididae; genus Schistocerca; species Schistocerca cancellata. Next base: position 228,352,319 of record NC_064633.1, read on the forward strand.
TCCGATAAATGTGCGCCCGTCTGCAGCACCATTGGACAGGACCGACCGACACTTCACTTGTCAAGATACTGGTTCCCTTACTTCTAAAAACACCCTTTTAAATAATAAAACAAGGCATATACAAGGAATCTAATAACCCCTGTTAGTCATGAACGACAAAAAAGGTAATTCAGTGCAATTATTATATAGATGCGATAAATCACTTTAACGGGGGCCAAATGAATAATTAAAGTCAATATAATTCCAGTAAACCTGCAAAATTAAAAACAAATTATTGTAGGGGCTTATATAGACATCGCGCATCTGCTAGATGCCCACGAAATACGTAATTTTGTTTTGAAGCTGACAGCCAATGAGAAAAAAGGTGCAGTTTTCAATCAGTAATGGCGGACAGCATCAGCTGGTAATATACGTAATTTTATGGCAGCTAATTTTACTACACAAAAAATAAATTATGTACTCCCTCCAAGAGAAGTTACAAACAAACATTAAAATAAAATTATAATGAGCAGCAAGATGTCTGCAAAGAATTTAGAAAAAAAATTATTGATTGAACTTTAATTTGGCAGGTTTTCAACACTGTCAAAAAGACGAAATAATGGAAAGAATAACAAAATTGCGATATTGTGACAGTATTTTTAAAATAGTTAATTTAACTGCAATTGTCTTTAATTTTGAAATGAGATAGAACGTAATAATTTTCTTTTAATGTCGTAACTTAATGCGATGACGTCAGCGGTGGTCCGCGCGGACGATGTGTGAAGTGAATCCTGGTTCGTGGCGTGAAGATAATGATGAATCCTCCTGTTTCATTAATATTCCAGTTACGGCGGTGGTCCACGTCTCCGTTGTAGTCGAATCAGCTGGCAGCACTGGCGCGATAATAATAGTTCCAGTATGTGCGCGACGTTTTATTATAAAAAGTTTATTAATCACGCGGTGCGGGTAGGTCGGAATTATGCAATGTCTTTAGTATTTACGATATACACTCCTGGAAATGGAAAAAAGAACACATTGACACCGGTGTGTCAGACCCACCATACTTGCTCCGGACACTGCGAGAGGGCTGTACAAGCAATGATCACACGCACGGCACAGCGGACACACCAGGAACCGCGGTGTTGGCCGTCGAATGGCGCTAGCTGCGCAGCATTTGTGCACTGCCGCCGTCAGTGTCAGCCAGTTTGCCGTGGCATACGGAGCTCCATCGCAGTCTTTAACACTGGTAGCATGCCGCGACAGCGTGGACGTGAACCATATGTGCAGTTGACGGACTTTGAGCGAGGGCGTATAGTGGGCATGCGGGAGGCCGGGTGGACGTACCGCCGAATTGCTCAACACGTGGGGCGTGAGGTCTCCACAGTACATCGATGTTGTCGCCAGTGGTCGGCGGAAGGTGCACGTGCCCGTCGACCTGGGACCGGACCACAGCGACGCACGGATGCACGCCAAGACCGTAGGATCCTACGCAGTGCCGTAGGGGACCGCACCGCCACTTCCCAGCAAATTAGGGACACTGTTGCTCCTGGGGTATCGGCGAGGACCATTCGCAACCGTCTCCATGAAGCTGGGCTACGGTCCCGCACACCGTTAGGCCGTCTTCCGCTCACGCCCCAACATCGTGCAGCCCGCCTCCAGTGGTGTCGCGACAGGCGTGAATGGAGGGACGAATGGAGACGTGTCGTCTTCAGCGATGAGAGTCGCTTCTGCCTTGGTGCCAATGATGGTCGTATGCGTGTTTGGCGCCGTGCAGGTGAGCGCCACAATCAGGACTGCATGCGACCGAGGCACACAGGGCCAACACCCGGCATCATGGTGTGGGGAGCGATCTCCTACACTGGCCGTACACCACTGGTGATCGTCGAGGGGACACTGAATAGTGCACGGTACATCCAAACCGTCATCGAAGCCATCGTTCTACCATTCCTAGACCGGCAAGGGAACTTGCTGTTCCAACAGGACAATGCACGTCCGCATGTATCCCGTGCCACCCAACGTGCTCTAGAAGGTGTAAGTCAACTACCCTGGCCAGCAAGATCTCCGGATCTGTCCCCCATTGAGCATGTTTGGGACTGGATGAAGCGTCGTCTCACGCGGTCTGCACGTCCAGCACGAACGCTGGTCCAACTGAGGCGCCAGGTGGAAATGGCATGGCAAGCCGTTCCACAGGACTACATCCAGCATCTCTATGATCGTCTCCATAGGAGAATAGCAGCCTGCATTGCTGCGAAAGGTGGATATACACTGTACTAGTGCCGACATTGTGCATGCTCTGTTGCCTGTGTCTATGTGCCTGTGGTTCTGTCAGTGTGATCATGTGATGTATCTGACCCCAGGAATGTGTCAATAAAGTTTCGCCTTCCTGGGACAATGAATTCACGGTGTTCTTATTTCAATTTCCAGGAGTGGATATCCGGTTAATGCCAATACTTCGCACAGTTCTTTCACCGTGTTGCCACTGGAAAACAGTCCGTTAAACGTCAGTTTAATTTACGTCGTCGTCTTTAAGACAGTTTGGACGATATAATAAATGTTTCTTGATCAAATCACAGCACTGTTCTTTTACTTAACATTTTGGTTTGTTCCACTTTCACAGTTAGTGTCTCCACACGACAATGGTGTCTGATTCATGGCTAATTGTCACAAGTTCACATAGTTTGTAAACTTGTCACCGTAAACACTCGATATACTTTACAGGTTTTACTGTTCACTTAATAATGCACGATCTCCTATTAACACAGCGGATGCACTGTAAGTAATTGTTCCTCCGCATATCACCGTCTTTCACACCGAATTTTGCAACGTTTTTCACCCACGAACCGACCACGTACCACACCAACTCGCACGCTCTCTATGGATAGTCGTTCGCTCTCTCTCTGACACAGTACTTCTCCTAGCCTAACCAAAGATTTACAAAGCATATAAAACCAGAACATTCATATTCGTACAATATAAAATATAAAACAGTAGCAAAATGAATGAAGAAACAATGTGACGTATTAACAAATAAAGAATAGTTGAAATAAATTATACATACGTACTATGACAAGGTAATGCGCAAAAGAAAAAAAAAAGTATTTTCGACTTTCGGGGAAAGCAATGTCTTTACACACTGTGTCGACACCGATATCTCTTGTAGCTCGTCTCAACTTTATCGTGACAAATCCGTCCATGCTTTTCATAACTGAAGAAGCGCTGTGCAATTAGCATACAGCTGTTACACCAACTATATCGCTGCTAATGAACGTGTGACATTGTGCTAACGATGAGGGATAACCCTCTCTTAAATGCAATAAATTTCATAGTCTCGGCAATCACAGTCACGATGAAACATGCTGAGAAATAAAGCCGCTTCAGCTGTGAACTCTTTCCATTCTTAGGCAATACCGGTTTTACAGCACCATCTTCCGATGCAAATCTTTATACAAGTGGGAAAACAATCATGCACAAAAATAAATAATCCCAATCTAACGTGAAACCGCAATGAAAAATATACTCACTGGAGTCAACTTGTGATGTGTAGAGTGTAATGAGTGTTAATTCCAGACATTTTTATATACGTGGTATCGTACTATATATGTATTCTGCACTGTCGTAATTGCACTACTGAAGTGGACTACGCCTATCAGTGCAGACTAACTACTTTGCGTCCACGCATCCACATTTTGAAACGTCCCCTTAGAACAAATTTATACATGACTGTGCTTAAACTGACACACAATATTTTTAGCGCAACGCAATCTGACTTTCAAAAATCCCTGCAAAAGAATGGCCCTGACTAACATTAACCTATACGTTTCACAAATCGCTTACCTCACAAAAATCTTGGTTACTCAAACTACTGCAATGCAGCGAGCGCCACTACTGCCAGCTAAATAAAAGATTCAAACTACAGAAGGCACTAACTACTGATAGGGATAGTTAGCAAATGAAAGATTTTAATAGAGAACAAACAATGTATTTACCTTAATATCATCAAAAGTCATAATATATGTAATTTCAAAACTCCGCCATTTCCTTCCACACATCCACCACTGCTGGCGGCTCACCTCTAACTGCGCAACGCTACGCGCTGTTCACATCCAGCTGCCGCTGCCCTACAATGGCAGACAACAATGCAAACTAGCCACAGACTGCACACAGCACAGCCAGTGATTTTCATATAGAGCGCTACGTAACGTTGCCGATAAGAAAACATAAACAGCCTACTTACTATTTCACCTGACTTGCTACCTTCGGGGCAAGGAGGGGGGGGGGGAGCGTTAAGGCTTGATGTTGCCACGCGTGCTTGGAGGTACTAACCAACCTAAAACCGTACTCCTCCCAATAGCTATAATTATTAGTCTGAAAGAAGATGAATACTGATGTAAGGTTGTTCACTGTAAAGGCCTCAGTCAGCAATAAAAATATCTGAACTTATACGCGCAACACCCTGTATCTAACATATCGGAAAACCTGGCGGTCATGGTAGTAGTCCCATGTAACTGACTATCCGCAGAAAGTCCTGTGTCCTAAAAGTAATTAGGTATTAGGGAGAACGCTGCCGTAAAACCTGTGGAGAAGGGTAAACAATGAAGAGGAATATCACATACGGCCTTGCTGCAGTGGATACACCGGTTCCCGTGAGAACACCGAAGTTAAGCGCTGTCGGGCGTGGTCGGGACTTGGATGGGTGACCATCCAGGCCGCCATACGCAGTTGCCATTTTTTCGGGGTGCACTCAGCCTCTTGATGCCAATTGAGGAGCTACTCGACCGAATACTAGCGGCTTCGGTCAAGAATACCGTAATAACAACCGGGAGAGCGGTGTGCTGACCCCACGCCCCTCCTATCCGCATCCTCCATGAGGATGACACGGCGGTCGGATGGTGCCGGTAGGCCACTCGTGGCCCGAAGACGGAGTGCTGTCGCAACAGATAAAATGGAGATGTAAGAGACACCGAAAACCAACATGTAGAGGTGAACATCCACTGTCGTATGGTGTCTAGGTGACAATCCACTGATTAAAAGTTTTTTCCGCCATGATAGCAGTATGACAAGGAAAATCGACTGCAGTGTAGGGATATGCACCGTATTGTTCTCTTTTGGGTGCCCCACACGTATTTCTCTTCCATCTGTCAATCATACTACGCGCAAGTTATTTGTGTTGCTAGGTAAACCTTGAGGTTATGGCTAACACCTGCTTCATATAACATCCTTTTTATTTTAGGTTTTAATGGTAATCCCTACACTGTTGTCCATTTTCCTTGATGTACTGCTACTACGGCAGCAAATACAGTTTTTTGTTGGTGGATACAATATGGTAATCTGTGTTCACCTCTATATGTTGACGATCAGTGTGTGCCTCTTCCATCTTTTTATCTACTGCGACATTATGTAAAATTCCTCTTAATTTCTTTTACCCTTCTCCATAGGTTTTAGGGGAGCGTTTGCCACCATGTCTTGTTACTTTTAGGACATACGCCTTTTTGCGGATAATCTATGGCATGGAACTGACTATCAACGCTGGGTTTTCTCATAATATGTTATGTATATCACGACTTGACTCCAGTCAGTACACTTCTCAAAAAAAAAAAAGGTTCAAATGGCTCTGAGCACTATGGAACTTAACATCTGAGGTGATCAGTCCCCTAGAACTTAGAACTACTTAAACCGAACTAACCTAAGCACATAATACACATCCATACCCGAGGCAGGATTCGAACTGCGACCGTAGCAGTCGCGCGGTTCCGAACTGAAGCGCCTAGTACCGCTCGGCCACCGCGGCCGGCTAGTACATTTCTCATTACGATTTCATCTTAAGTTTGGGATTATTTATTTTTCTACGTGATTATTTGTCCATTTATGATCTTAAGATTTGCAACTGAAGACGCAGTGCAGATGCTTTGAAATCTGCAGTGCTTAAGAATAAAAGCATTTCACAGCTGAAGCTGTTTTACCTCTCTTAAATACTTAGCAGAAATTAACTGCATTATTCTGCTGCTCCCATTTTCTGTAGGACTGCAAAATTTGAATGATAAACCCGTACATTTACAAAATTGAAAGGCATCTATAACATCATGATACGTTTACTGATAAAATGTAAAAAAAAACAGCATTCTGTAAATTAAGTAGTTATTAGACTTGTGGCCGACAAACGTTTCGATCACATTGTATCACGGAAACAAAAAAAAAAAAAAATAATGTAGCCAACTAATATTTCATAACTCTAAGATCCCACGCCAATCATCAGGTGAAACTAAGGTCTCATATCAGGATTTTCAATTAATAGACACTACGTAAAAAAGGGGGATCGTTTTCTGCATCTATATCCATACTCTGCAAACTACTGTCAAGCGCATAACTGAAGGACAACCCATAGTTCCAGCTACCAGGACTACCTCTCACTCCATGGAGCGCGGGAAGAATTACTATTTAAATACAGCTGTGTGTGCTGTAAGTAATATAATACCCTCCCCGCGATACCAACTGGAGCATTACATATGAGGTCGTACTATATTTCTAGACTCAACACTTAAAGTTGCTACTGGAAACTTTGTAAGTAGGCTTTCTCGGGGAAGCTCGCGTCTATCTTCTAGCGGCTGCCAGTTAAGTTCTTTCACCACCCTCGTGACCACCTGTGACCAGTAGTGCTGCCCTTCTCTGTATACGTTCAATTTCCCCCGTTAGTCCTATTTGGTATGAGTCTACAAACTCGACCAATATTCTAGAACGGGTCGCAGGAGTGTTCTGTTAGAAATCTTCTTTCCAAACTTATTTAATTTCTGTAGTATTCTACCAACGAACCCGTGTTTGCTACCTATTTTACTTGCAACCGAGTCTACGTGAGTGTTCCATTCCATATCCGTAAAACTGGTTACCCAGGCATTTGAGTTAACTAGTTCCAACTGCGACTACTTAATAATGTAGTCATACTACATTTTCGTTTTGTGAAGTGCACCATTTTACATTTTGGAACATTTCAGCCAAGTTCCCAATTATCGCACCAACTTCGAAATCCCATCAAGATCTGACTGCCTATTTGTGCAGCTTTCTTCCGATAGTAATTCCTTATAGGTAATTCCATTATCTTCTTAAAGTCTTGGATTAGTATAAATATGGTATGCGAGTCCATTAAGAGAGAGCATGAACAACAATGGCCCCAACACATTTCCTTTGGACACGTCTGATGTTACTTTTTCCATTTATCTACGAGTCTGCATCGAAGGTAATGGTTTTCAGTATGTCACGGGAGGAAAGTGGGTGTTGGGTTTCAAAAGATCAGTGTTTTCGGAACTCATGCTATCTGGCACGTAGGAGGTAATAACCGTAACATACCTTATCACTATTTTCCTGCATGCTTAATACTGTTTACTTTATATACTGGGACACTGCTGCAACAACACTTTTACATTTGAACAGGGCGATGTACATTTAACGGAGTTTTCGAGCTCGTCGATTGTTTCTTTGAACCTTATCGCAAAAAGAACTGCGCGACGTGCTGAGTGTGACGGCCACGGCGGTTTGCACAGCACATTAACACTTCCGTTGCCAGGTAGATACAGCAGAACGAGAGTTAAACTGCACTGCGCAGAAAGGTTATCTACCTCACATTTAGCTCAACTATGGGCATTTTTGCGAAGTATTTCACTGTGAACATTTCGAGCTTAATATCAATAACCCAATGTCTTATATTTTAACGCCGTTACGAACGGGCATTCCATCGGGATGTGGAGGACACTTAAAATTTTTGCGCAATGTGTACTAAATGGTGGGGTAGCGCAACTTATCAAATGGCGATGGCGATGGCGTTATGCTGAAGGAAAAGAAAGTGGTTCAAATCTCCCGGACTTGCCGTATATAATTCACGTATCAGCATCAGACGAGGAAACTGGAGGCATAAATTACTTCCCTGAATGTTGCCTGTAGACAACATTTTTCTAAGCTGTGCAGTCAGTGGAACCAAAGAAAATGGTTCCACAGCTGAACAGTGTTCTATGGTTTAGCCTTTTGTAAATGCTCTTTCCAACAGCACCATATAATAAATATATAACTAGTTATCTCAGAAATATTTTGTTCTAAAAAATTTTCAGCTACTTCTGCTTTAAAGATCAGGAATATTGTGAGGGGGGAAGAGTACGCTAAAAACGCAGCCCATTCAGAAACTGGTATCCTTAATAAAATTGTAGTAATTACACAGCAATACATTCACCCTCTTTGCGTTACCCCAAACCGTAAACTTTCATCGGAGAGGGGGAGGGGGGGGAGGGAGGGAGGGAGGGAGGGAGGGAGGGAGGGAGAGAGAGAGAGAGAGAGAGAGAGAGCGCACAGTTATTGAATCGTCTCGGTGCAGTCCGTATCTTAAAAAAGTGGTTCAAATGGCTCTGAGCACTATGGGACTTAACATTTGTGGTCATCAGTCCCCTAGAACTTAGAACTACTTAAACCTAACCAACCTAAGGACATCACACACATCCATGCCCGAGGGAGGATTCGAACCTGCGACCGTAGCAGTCGCGCGATTCCAGACTGAAGCGCCTAGAACCGCTCGGCTACTCTGGCCGGCCCATATCTTCGATGGACAAGCAGTCCAGTATTGTCTCACGGTCTGATGCGGTCCCCATGTACCGCGAATGACACCTATTACATGACACACCAAATTTTTCTTACGGAACAATGTTAGTGTGAAAGGCTAGCACCGTCTACTATGTATTTGGAGTCTTGTGTCCATTGAAGCTAGTGCGAAAGCGGAACGGGACGCTGAATAGCAGCGTCACCGAGAGTTATGCTTAGTTGAAACTGAAAAAGCATTATTGGCAAATATTAGTAAGCTGCCGGTTCCGCCAGTCACTTTGCGAGGGGGGCGGGGGGAGCCGCTTTAACTTTTCCATTATTTGTTTCTCATCTTTGTGATTTGGTCTATCCCTCCGCGTAGTTATACCAATAAAATAGTATTAAACGGAGTGGACCAAGTTGACGGGAAAGACTGCGCCATTTGAGGAAATTCCGGGTATGAAGCCCGAAAGCCGGAGAGTATGCCGCGAAAGCATACATGACGTCTGCGCAGTCTTTTAGGGACGTGTATGGTCAACAAAGCATCAGGTCTAGATTTAACTGATCTTGAACGTGAGATGATAATCGGTGCAAGACGCATGGAGCGTAGCATATCTGAGATTACAGAAGAATTCCAGTTTTCGTGTCAACCGTGTCTGCAACGGATCTTCAATATTGCAGAAAGGATCATTTCCACACGCGTGAAGTGCCGAACTAGACGACTGCAAGTGTTTCTCGAACAGGCGTGACGTCGTCTCCTAAGAAATACACGGGGCTATCGACGATGATCCGAGAATCATATCGCGGAAGTGTTGAATGTGGGGAGTCTGGAACCCATTTTTTCCACGACTGTATGGAGCCATATGCAGCCGGCGACCTGTCACACATCCAGTGCTTTCCATGACCGTCTGTCACTCAATGTGATATTAATCCTCCCCCTCCCTACCACTACCACTAATAATAATAATAATAATAATAATAATAATAATAATAATAATACGAGGCGTGTTTTTTAAGTAAGTACCATTTTGAAATTTAAAAAAAAAGATGTGCTAAGATATCTCAATAATTTTATTTTTACATGGAAGCCTGTCCTTAATCTACTTTTCTACATAATTTCCGTCAATAGTGAGGCACTTGCCATAACGTTGTACCAGTTTTTGAATACCCTCCTCATACAAGTCTGCCGCCTGACTTGTTAACCACTGCATCACCACTGTTTTGACTTCGTTATCGTCTTGAAGACGCTGACCGCCCAGGTGTTTCTTCAAGTGCAGGAACAGATGGTAGTCACTTCGCGCAAGATCGGGGCTGTACGGAGGATGATATACCAGTTTCCCATCGAAAAGATGTGATGAGATCTTTGGTCTGATTTGCCACATGTGGACGGGCATTCTCTTGCAGCAAAACGATGCCCTTGCTCAACTTCCATGGACTGTTGCTTTGATTCTGGTGTAACGTAAGCCACCCATGTTTCATCGCCCGTAACAATTTTGCTTAATAAATCATCACCGTCGTTGTGGTACCGCTCAAGGGAAGTCAGTGCACTTTTTTTTTTTTTAAATGTTATGGGACTTAACTGCTAAGGTCATCAGTCCCTAAGCTTACACACAACTTAACCTAAATTATCCTAAGGACAAACACACACGCCCATGTCTGAGGGAGGACTCGAACCTCCGCCGGGACCAGCCGCACATTCCATGACTGCAGCGCCTGAGACCGCTCGGCTAATCCCGCGCGGCCCTCAAGGAAAGTCAGTGCACTGTCTAAACATTTGGCTTTGTGCACATCCATCAACATTTTCGGTACCAAACGTGCGCACAATTTTCGGTAATTCAAGTGCTCGTTCACAATGCCATACAAAACACTACGAGAAACATTAGGAAAGTCATCCCGCGAGGAGGATATCGTAAAGCGTCTGTTTTCTCTCATCTTATTGTCCACTTCGTGCACCAAACTTTCATTAACGACTGAAGGACGCCCATTCCGTTGTTCATCATGCACATTTGTGAGGCCATCTTTAAATGCTCTCACCCACTTTCTTACCATTCCATCACTCAATGTTTTCTCCGTAAACTGCACAGATCTCATGATGAATGTCGATCGCTTTAGAGCTTCATCACTAAGAAATCTTATAACAGCCGGTACTTCACAGTCGGCGGGACTAACGATTATGGGAGGCATCTTAAACACTCAGTACAGAACGTAAACAAGGAAGAATCAGACTGTAATAGCGTCAGTACGTAGATTAAAGTACAGGCTTTCATGTAAAAATAAAATTATTGATATCTTAGCACTTTTTTTAATTTCAAAAAGGTACTTACTTAAAAAACACGCCTCGCAATAATAACAATAATAATAATAATAATAATAATAATATTTTCCGTCGTGTGGTTGACCTATTACACGATAGCCCACAGTATTAGTATGAGTGGTACTACACGGTCCAGTCACGTTAATAGGACCGCCAACTATGTTCAACGACAACGTGCAATAACCACTTACAGACGGCAGGTGGCAGTCCGTAAAGCACGCCGTGGGGAGGGGGGGGGGGAGAATTTACGAAACGGCTAAATTTGTGAAACGTTGCGAGCCGTCGTGGTTTAAGTATATTGTGCATGGCAAATTGGTGCTATCCAAAACCGGCGCCGAGACAACTATGATGCAACACGGGCCATAAGATTATTTGAATGAACGGCGGGTGCAAAGATGTGCACGGTCATATAGACGTGCAACTAGAATGAGATTTTCACTCTGCAGCGGAGTGTGCGCTGATATGAAACTTCCTGGCAGATTAAAACCGTGTGCCAGACCGAGACTCGAACTCGGGTCCTTTGCCTTTCGCGGGCAAGTGCTCTACCATCTGAGCTACCCAAGCACGACTCACGCCCCGCCCTCACAGCTTTACTTCTTCTGCCAGTACCTCGTCTCCTACCTTCCAAACTTTACAGAAGCATCCTTTTGTTTTAGAAGCGAGCCAAGGCGGACGCTTTTCTGCGATTACTGCAGATTTATACGTCACACCGCCATTATCATTTATATTTTGCAGAGGCGCTACGATACTTGGCGCACTCGCAAGTCCGATAAAAGAAGTTTTCATTGGAAGAAGTCGCTCTGAGCACTATGGGACTTAACTTCTAAGGTCATCAGTCCCCTAGAACTTAGAACTACTTAAACCTAACTAACCTAAGTACATCACACACATCCATGCCCGAGGCAGGATTCGAACCTGCGACCGTAGCGGTCACGCGGTTCCAGACTGTAGCGCCTTTAACCGCTTGGCCACACCGGCCGGCCGACTCACTGTGGAAATTCGCTCAAAGTAACATTACTGAGCAGCAGCCTGCAGCTATCAGGCACTCGAAGAATTAACAAAAAAAAAAAAAAAAAAAGGTTCAAATGGCTCTGAGCACTATGCGACTTAACTTCTGAGGTCATCAGTCGCCTAGAACTTAGAACTAATTAAATCTAACTAACCTAAGGACATCAAACACATCCATGCCCGATGCAGGATTCGAACATGCGACCGTAGCGGTCGCTCGATTCCAGACTGTAGCGCCTAGAACCGCACGGCCACCACGGCCGGCCACTCGAATTAACCCATAATATATCCAACAGTGGGCAAGTCGCTACGGCGAGAACGCCTCCACCGTATGAACGGCACCACATTTCAGCTTTCCTGCGCGCAGCTGCACCGTGCTTACCGAAGCCCTGTCCGCAGCGGCCGGCCCTGCGACGCTCATGGTGTAGCGGTGGTCACTAGCCTGCCGGCAGCAGCCCTCGGTGGCGGAACAAAGCCACTGCGGAGGCCGAGGCGATAGTCATTTGTTATCGTCGCGGCTTACGTAGCGTATCTGCGGGTCGCTCCGTCCCACAAGGCGAACGCTATGCTTGTGTCGCAGCTGCTCGCGTCAGCGGGTTTGGCAACCGGTGCTGGGGGCGTGCGTAGTGCGTGCACTGGCGACCCAGGGCCGCGGGCGCGTAAGCCGCTGACCGCTGTCTATTCGCCGGAGCGTTAGTCCCAACATCGCGCCTCGATCCAATAAAACAAGTAACATTTTCTCCTACGAACTGCACGCATCGATATCGAGCACATCCTTCCAGTGCTATTAATGTGATGACACGTAGAAAGTTTCCTCGCAGATCCTTTTTTCAGTGCGACCCGCCACAAACCTCTCTCCTGCGCTAACCTCTTCAAACTTAGAATAGAACTTGCATCCTACGTTCCCAGCTATTTGCTGGATGTATTCCCATCTCCGTCTTTTGCCCTTTACAGCCCACTCTAGCACAGTGGTTCCGAACATGGGAGTAACTACCCCCTGAAGGGTAAAATGAAATTTTCTGGGAGGTCAAAACTAAACGATTCGATTCTGTTTCACTCACGAAGCTATTATTTTCAAAAGATCATTACTATTATCAGTTTTGTAAGACTAATAATGTAAGAATTTTTAACATGTTGCAGTCCTGTCAGCAACTGTGATAATATATCAAAAATCCGCCTCAGTTGCGAAATGTTACTGGCCTTTACCCAGGTTTTAGCTAGAGTAGCCTTCTTCAGAAGCATAAAATATACTAGTACATTCCAGAATAAGGCACGGTCAAACATAGAAAGCTAAAGTACCAAGGTACCATGTCAAGCTACGTTATTTAGCTGTTCCTCAGCTAAGTAACGTAGCTTGACATGGTACCTTGGTACTTTAGCTGAGGAACAGCCCCGGCCCAACTTCGTGGAAAGCAGTCGGTTAGCCGCGGACGCTACGTAGCTTGACATGGTACCTTGGTACTTTGGCTTTTTATGTCTGACCGTGCCTTATTCTGGCATGTATTAGTTTATTTTATGCTTCTGAAGAAGGCTAGATTACTCGAGCTGAAACCTGGGTAAAGACCAGTAACATTTCGCAACCGAGGTGGAATTTTGATATATTATTCCAATAATAGTTTCGTAAGTTATCAATATTACTTATACTTTTTCTCAATTAATAGTATTAATGCGATGGAGGCTACAGGTTCCTCACATAGACCACCCACTACACACATTTGTTGTGTTACGTCCCTTACATCGCTGACGACAAAAGTGAGAACATACGTAACAAATGCTAAATATCTCAAGAAAATTCCTTCTCCAAAATAGTCGCTTCGAAACAGAAATGAAAAGACAGCACGACACAGCAGTAACTACATCAGGGCTACTACAGCGCTGTACACAATGTTACTACATTATTATTATTCTTTCTTTCTTTTCTCAGACGTTATGTCTGGTCAAAAATGGAAAGTGACGCGGACCTTGATCAAGCGTGACTTCCTTTTAACTGTACGGTATATGTTATCTTGCATTTAGGAACTTTCGGGTAATTGAACATGTATCAATAATTACGGATTTCTGTAGTTGTATATATAAATTTGGATGTAGCTGTATTGCATTGATGTACTGGTGGATACTGTGTGGTATGACTCCTGTAGTTGATAGTATAATTGGTATAATGTCAACTTTATCCTGAAGCCACATGTCCTTGACTTCCTCAGCCAGTTGGATGTATTTTTCAATTTTTTCTCCTGTTTTCTTTTGTATATTTGTTGTATTGGGTATGGATATTTCGATTACTTGTGTTAATTTCTTCTTTTTATTGGTGAGTATGATGTCAGGTTTGTTATGTGGTGTTGTTTTATCTGTTATAATTGTTCTGTTCCAGTATAATTTGTATTCATCATTATCCAGTACATTTTGTGGTGCATACTTGTATGTGGGAACGTGTTGTTTTATAAGTTTATGTTGTAAGGCAAGCTGTTGATGTATTATTTTTGCTACATTGTCATGTTTTCTGGGGTATTCTGTATTTGCTAGTATTGTACACCCGCTTGTGATGTGATCTACTGTTTCTATTTGTTGTTTGCAAAGTCTGCATTTATCTGTTGTGGTATTGAGATCTTTAATAATATGCTTACTGTAATATCTGGTGTTTATTGTTTGATCCTGTATTGCAATCATGAATCCTTCCGTCTCACTGTATATATTGCCTTTTCTTAGCCATGTGTTGGATGCGTCTTGATCGATGTGTGGCTATGTTAGATGATACGGGTGCTTGCCATGTAGCGTTTTCTTTTTCCAATTTACTTTCTTCGTATTATTATTATTATTATTATTATTATTATTATTATTATTACCATTAGCGGCTGTGGTCAGAAACAAAGCATTAACAGTCTGAAGTCTTCCAACTTCTGCCAGCTCAGAAGTAAGGAGTGCAGCTATCAAGTGATTTACGAACATTACGCATAGTGCACGCATTTTAACTTGGTTGATTTTAAATGGGATTGCAGTGTACAGGTCAAGCAAGTGCCGCAATGGAGGGCAGTAATGCAGGGGAAACATGTTTCGTAACGAGTGTGTACACTCTCAGTGGATAGATTGCTTTCTTATCTGAGGAGTTGCGAGCAGCACTTGCCATGCACCAGGAAGCCTTCGTCATTCATTCTGTCTTGCTATTTTCTCACTGTCCATGCTTTACTACCATACAATGCTGTGCTCCAAACGCATCTCAGAAATTTATTCCTTTGATTAAGGTCTGTGTTTGACATAAGCAGACTTTTCCTGGCCTGTAATGTCCTCCTTGCTTCGTCCATCATACGTTACAGTATTTTGCTTCCAAGCTAACAGAATTCCTTAACTTCAGGTAGTTCCTCATCACCAACTTTGATGTTAAATCTCCCGCTACTCTCATTTCTACTGCTTCTCATTACTTTGGTCTTTTCCGGTTTACTATCGATCCGTATTGTATACTTACTAAACCAGGGCCTCTCTGGGTGTTTGCAACAGCGCATCGCGCAGTGCGAAATGCAGAAGACGGCTTCGTAATCTTAAAGACGTTTTAACCTCCACCCCCTCCTCGAGTTTGTGTAATATCTCTCTCTCTCTCTCTCTCTCTCTCTCTCTCCTTTCCTTACCCTTGCCTTGCTCGCTCCGCCTGTCTCGATCTTTTCCAAAGCATCACTTCTGTTTTCTTCGTCATTGCCAAATGTTTGTGTGTAGTCGGCCGAGAGCTTCGTCTGACGGGACGAGGTTACCGGTAAAATAGATTTAAATAATAAAAATAATATTAGTACTAGCTTTATATTTTGTTGCAACAGAAAATTATCTCCTCTATTTCTTTTTCCTGTTTCTATTTGCAGCTATGCTGGTAAGCTCTGGAACAAGGTATCGGTTGACAGCAATTATTAGAGCATTTTTTAAGTTACTATCACAAATATTTGTACGCAGTTTTCGTACAACACAAAAAAGAAAAAACCTTTCACATACAAATGTGGAACCGAACAAAGAAATAGTCTTGGTTCAAATGGCTCTGAGCTCTATGGGACTTAACTTCTAAGGTCATCAGTCCCCTAGAACTTAGAACTACTTAAACCTAACTAACCTAAGGACATCACACACATCCATGACCGAAGCAGGATTCGAACCTGCGACCGTAGCGGTCACGCGGTTCCAGACTGTAGCGAGCGCCTTTAACCGCTTGGCCACCCCGGCCGGCAGAAATAGTCTTCTTTGCTTCTCGGAGCATCTTAGGAAGTTCTTCCGTTGCCAAAATTCCGGTGGAATTCGAGCAAAGAGTCACTGCAAAATAAATCCTTTCGATGATCATCGGTTTACAAATCGATCACTTGGAAATGTAAATCGGGATGCGCACTTTCAATTGCTATTGATAAGGTCGTTACAAGCACGTCAAATAATGGCTACAAGTTAGTAATTTCCTGTAACGAAAACAAAAATAAATATCAACAAATGAAAGTTATGTATAAATTTGCTTTGAAGAACTAAAAGGTGGTATGTTTTAATGAACAGGTACTGTGGACTTGTTCTTAATGTAGCGTTACACTTGCACCTTTAACAAAATCTATTTTGGTGTTAGTGACATATCGGAACATTACCTGGAATCGATCACAGAACTTATTTTCAGTCGGCCGCGGTGGCTAAGCGGTTCTAGGCGCTCCAGTCCGGAACCGCGCTGCTGCTACGGTCGCAGGTTCGAATCCTGCCTCGGGCATGGAAGTGTGTGATGTCCTTCGGTTTAAGTAGTTCTAAGTCTAGGGGACTGATGACCTCAGATGTTGAGTCCCATAGTGTTCAGAGCCATTTTTTGAACTTATTTTCATGGGATTTTAGCAACTCGACGTGTTTTTCAAAGCGTGTTCCTTCGCGCATAGATGTTGTCAAACAGAACCACAGTACTGTTTTGAATAACGCACTTTTAAAAACCCGGATGCGTTATTAAAAGTAAAATTTATGTATCGCTTACTTAGCTGAAAAAAGTGTTGCGCATTTTTCTCTGAATAGTTGTTTTTGATGAGCTAGAGTTTACGGCGGAAAACATTTATTTTTCCAACCATATCGTAGAGAGATTTTAGTGTTGGAATGTAGGCTTCATTTGTCCTTTAAAATTTGAGCCACAGCGTGGCGTAGTCGAAAAAACTAGGGAAATCACTTTCGCTTTGCTCAACCAGCGCATCTCAATATGGTACGGGATATGTGGATACTCCTCTTCAAATGAAATCAAAAATTCTTTGAACTGACTATGGGATGATCGCCTGAGAACGAATGTAGTTCACGATACACACCACTGCGTTCATTCCGTCTTGAAACCGATGAGTTTTGCACAAAGAGTCTCTTGATGTGTAAAACAAGGCAGTGAAAGTAAATATGGCATGTGAAGCTTTTTCCGCAGTAGGCCAATAAACCGTTCTTTATCTCGCAGTGTTGGCGTCCCGTCTGTGATTATGGAAAACAGCTTTTCCCAAGTGAGTCCTATTCCTTCAGCTTCCATTTCGACCGCTTCTAATATATCTGCCCCCTGTAGCAGTGTCCTTCATCGAAACCACATCCAACTCTTCCGTTACACTAAAAAAAGACGAAGCTGTGTTGGTAATATCCGTGGACTCATCAACTGCAATGTAGTACACTAGGAGGTTTTCAATTTTGCCTGCCAAACGTTCATGCAAATTCCCAGTAATGTTGCTGATTCGTCGAGATATTGTCATACTGGAAAGTGGTATTCTGCTGTACGTGGGAGCTAATGTGGGATTCATTGCCCTCACTACATCCAACAAAACATTCTTTATTAATAGCCCTTCCATAAACCGGTTCCGAGCTATTGCTAAACAGAGAGAAACTTCATCACTAGTTCGAAGAGGCCTTTCGCAGCACCGTCTTCTTCGCCCTAAATTAGAGAAAAAGATTGTGTGAGGCATAATACACACATTTGAGAGGAATGTAAATAAACTTCAGTTAGTTTCGCAGGACCTTTAACCAAAATACGCATGCTAAAGTACTGGTACAAACTTCATTTATGCATGCAGAATTCTCTTTTGTAAGGGTTTGCAACTTCCGTAATTTTTTCTCTTCGGTTTCCGCTATGATTTCACTATACTTTCTGATGCAATCTGCTGTAGTGCCTTTCAATTACACACTGTACCGCAGATTACAAATTTGGCTTCGTCGTCACGACTAATAAAATAATAAGAAAGTTTCCATTCCAGTTTAAACTGGCTTTCGGAAATCTTTGCTTTTTTCGGAGCAGGTTGTTCCATTATTTTAGTAACTTTCTCGTGCCTATCTATTTCAGTGTTGATTAAGCCGTCATCAACGCACTCGGCAGCGCACGACGGTGGCTTCACCGTGGAAGCCGAGTAGCGGGGTTGGACCGATGCGCCGTGCAAACACTCCATACAATAGCAGCGGGTACCAAAAAGACAGGAGCTACTGATAGTGAGAGACAGTGGCAGTAAAAGAGAAAGATGGATGTATACAGAAGAAACGGGAGTAAAAAAAAGAAGAGACAGTGGAAATAAGAAATACTAATAGCTGGAGATGATAAATAGGCTTGGGGGGGGGGGGGGGGAGGGGCGGGGGAACGGGCTGTCTGGATCTTCCCAAACCAAACTAACATTTCGGTATAGGACAGGGCGCATTTTGGAGCGAAATTTCAAACACTTGGGTATAAATCAAAACGTAAGCTGGGCCCACTGAATTTTTTATTTGCCGAGGTATCGCAGAGACAGTGGCAGTGGGAAAGAAAGACAAAAAAGAGACCGGTAAGCGGAAATGTGACAGTGGTAGTGGGAATACTGTAAATCAATTAGAGCATAACGATAGTGGGTGGCAGATATACACAACTATTTGGATAAAGTGAAACATCAATACCCAGAGATGCGATCACACTGAAAAATATTACACCGATTAAGGACGTGATACTACACAAATGGTTGGCATTACGGACGTGTTCATACCTACATGCCCTGTGATTGTGGAAATTCAGTACGGAGTAGCGCCACCACGTGCTGCAATCAGAGCTGCAAGACGTCGTGGCATGGAATCAAAAAGCACCCGAATATGCCACTGGGGAATACTCTGCCATGCGATTCGTAGGCGCGTCCACAAAGCATCAACTGTGACTGCAGGAGGACCTGACTGAACAAGTTGCCGACCGACCACATCCCAGACACGTTCGATGGCCGACATACCACGCGAATGGGCAAGCCAGGATAGTAGCGGTAGCCGTCGTCCTTCTAAGAAGGCTTGCACATTGCCCGCAACATGCGGGCGAGCATTATCCTGCTGAATGACATGTGGAACGGCGTGCAGGTTGAAATGGTTGAAATGGTTCTGAGCACTATGGGATTTAACATCTGAGGTCATCAGTCCCCTAGAACTTAGAACTACTTAAACCTAACTAACCTAAGGACATCACACACACCCATGCGCGAGGTAGGATTCGAACCTGCGACCGGCGGTCGCACGGTTCCAGACTGTAGCGCCTGGAACCCACGTGGCGGCTTCGAACGCGTATGCGGCCATCACTACACGACAATTTGAAGCGGGAGTGGTTCGCAAATATTACATTTTGCCACTCAGCATACCAGTGTCGGCGTTTACGTGCCCATTGCATTGCTTTCGTGGGTTCAGGTCAATGGAAGACGACGCAATGTCATGCGTGCTCCTAGTCAGCCCGCAGAAGACGGCGTCGAACCGTCGGTGCAGACATGTCCAAAGCCGTAGCAATGCTCCAACGTCGTGCCGACGCCGTGGACGAAGCTGTTGTGTCCGTTACGGCCAATTGGACAAGATGACAGTCATCTTGCCTGTGCTCCAGCGTCCTGTCGGCACTGTGTGCGTCCCTGTTTTCTTCTCTGGTTCCAAATGACGGAACCGTCTACTGGTGACCATCATTCTGCCCTGTTCCAAGCCGGCCAGAGTGGCCGAGCGGTTCTAGGCGGTACAGTCAGGATCCGCGCGACCGCTACGGTCGCAGGTTCGAATCCTATCTCATGCATGGATGTGTGTGATGTCCTTAGGTTAATTAGGTTTAAGTAGTTCTAAGTTCTAGGGGACTGATGACCATGAATGTTAAGTCCCATAGTGCTCAGAGCCATTTGAACCATTTTTTTATTCGGTTTTTGAACGCAAAGGGCACTGTGCCGATTGAAATCCATCGCCAACTGACGGAAGTGTATGGTGAGTCGTGCATGGATGTCAAAAATGTTCGTAAGTGATGTAGAGAGTTTGCAGCTGGTCGGACCGGAATTCACGACGAACAAAGGAGCGAGAGGCCGTCAGTTTCTGAGGAGACAGTGTTGAAGGTTGAGCAAAGCATGCGTGAAGATTGGCGGATCACCCTGGATAATCTCTGCACGTTGGTTCCTGAGGTTTCCCGAAGCACCGCTCACAGAATTTTAATGGAAACATTGAACTTCCGGAAGGTGTGCGCAAGATGAGTGCCACGCATGCTGACTGAGGACCACATGCGGCAAGCGGCGAGTAGATGCTTCCCCCTCATTTCTTCACCGCCTTGCAACCGAACAGGACAACTTTCTGGACTCAATTGCCACGGGTGACGAAACCTGGGCATACCACTTTACACCTGATACCAAGCAACAATCACGCCAGTGGCGGCATCCTCCTTCGCCAAAGCTGCGGAAATTCAAACAAACACAGTCTGTCGGTAAAGTCATGACAACCATTTTTTGGGATCGGAAAGAGGTATTGTTGGTCGACTTTATGCTCACTGGGACCACAATTAACGCTGACAGGTACTGTGAGACTCTGAAAAAACTCAAACGGGCAATTCAGAACCGGAGAAGAGGAATGTTGAGCAAGGGAGTACACATTCTCCATGACAACGCTCGCCCACACATCGCTCGGCAAACCGTTCCAGTTTCAGTGGAACATAATCACCCACTCAACCTATAGTCCTGACGTGGCGCCCAGTGGCTATCACCTGTTCTCTAGGTTAAAAGAACATTTGGCCGGAAAACGATTCAGCTCCGACGACGAGGTGAAAGAAGAGGTTCACAACTTTCTGAACGGCATGGCGGCGAGATGGTATGACATGGGCATACAAAAACCGCTATAGCGTCTACAAAAATGCATCGACAGAAATGGTGATTATGTCGAAAAATAGCTAAATGTTGAAGCTATAAACTGATGTAAACCATTGTAGAAATAAACAGGTCTATGTACTTATAAAAAAGTAGGAGACCTTACTTTTGGGATTACCCTCGTATGTATATATAGCATTTAGAGAAGCACTGTCCTGTATTCTTAGAGGACAATAATGCTCAAACTAGAAAAGAAGACCAATAAACTTATGTCCGCAAACACATACTTGTCGTGATATAAATCATGTTATTTGTTTCGAGAACGGTCAGTGCCCAGTGGTGGCGTAGTCTACCTTCCCGTTGACGCTCATTGTTCCCTTCTTATTGGTTGCGTCTGTCTCTACATTTAGTTCTCTGACTGTGATCCTGTTGTCACACAAAATACCTACAACTGTCTCCTAATCAGCCATTCGATGCTCATCATTTTGCTGTTGAGCTGGCGTCACACAAAGATCAATGTTTCCGTGCAGTGTGAGCCACACAAACAATGAAATTAAGCCCTTTTCGAAGGAAATGGCAGACACGGTTTTCTGGTATGGATTAAAGGCGATCATCTACAGGGAAGCGTAACACGCCGAGCGACATTCTCAACGCCACCCTTCATCTGAAAAAAATGTTGACGGCATATAATCTCTAACAAGGACAAATGATAGCAGTAGACCTTGCACAACTCGCATGCTGGATATGGAAGGACGAGTGTTGCGACGAGTGGACGATGACCTTCACGTCAAACAGGCGCCGCTGCAGACTGCAACTACGTTCTTGCCTGCTCAGTTCTGCACAAGCCATTAGTTTATCCACTTTGGCAATCTTGGACCTATCGTGGCATCAAGACAACATTTCCATATTAGTAATAGCGTGTGGGTAGGAATTGTGAGGCAGCGTCATTCACTTTAACAGCCAAATTAACAGGTGGGGTTCAGTACTAATATCTGCGTGACATATTACCCGTACTGCTGGAGAGTAAATATTGCTTATCACGTGTTTCGTGTGAAGCCTTGTGTCAACGGAAAGCGTCAAGACACGGAAAGTGACATAACTAAAAGGACAGTACATTGGGATTCACGCTAGAAATTGCAAACACCGTTTGATCCTGGTTTTAAATCCATTCTCATTAGTGCTGATAAGTTGATTTATTAGTAACGTTTCATTGTTGCCAAATAGATTTTTCTTGATTTATGGAAAAGTGACATTTTGCGTTGTCACTTTTTCAGCAAGAGTGCATATATGCAAACATTTGTTAACATCGTATCTCTCGACCAACTTGCCCCTTCTCGACTCCTGTGCCAGGACGTGCCACTCTGTGTCTGCCATATACCGCATGCTACTGGAGTTAAGATTATACTTTTTGTCACGATATACTTGTTAAGCCACATCGTTAAACAGGTGTCACACTAAACTAATTTGGTGTCGTTTTATTGACTGAACACATAAAATACTACTTAAAAACAACGGAGCAAGACACTAACCGAAGCCATACTGTGCTTGCGGTAATGTGTAGATCGTAGTTATGAACCATCTCTACTTTTACCGTAATAAGCGACAACCACGCTTTCCGTCGACATTGGACGTCGCAAGAAAAACGTCATGAGCAGTACTTTTTTGGGTTGCCTCCGTCTACACAGTGCAAATGAAAATTACAAATATCTCCCGAAACACCAGGCAAAATGTGCCTCATGATTCTGATGGCATTTACTGCATATTCACCCCTGGGCCAATAATATTGTGCCTTGGTGGTTGCCGGAAACACTTTCTATAAAGACATACGGAATCGAGCAGGGATAATGGTGCCATTAGTTACAGTGCCTTCTTTCAATCCAATGATTTGGGAATTGTCTCTGTAACTCATTTCTAGCCATCAGCGAAAAATGTGCCGGACACCTATTGTGTTGATACCACATTCTGTTCCTTGTTCCTAAAGGTAATTCTTCCAATAACGTACCTAATGTTTCTTGCAGTAATGTGGTGTACTTTCTAGCATTAAGATTTCCTTCGATGCAATAGGGGCCTATAATTCTATCCTCCAGGATCCCACACCATACATTCACTGACCACGGTTTTTGGTGTGCAACTTGCCGTAGTCAACATGGATTTTCAGTTGCCCAGTAATGCATGTTATGCAAATTAACATCTCCATGGTTCGTTGATGTAGCCTCGTCGGTAAATAAAATAAAATTAATAAATGTGTCACCCCTCTGAATCTGAAGTTGACCCCTTCGGCAGAATTCAATGCTACGCATACAATGCGTACCAGTTAATTCTTGGTGGACACTGATACAGTAAGGATGATATTTATGACGATGCAGAACACGAACAAGATTCCCTTGCGATTTGAAGCGAACTAACGAAAGAATCTCGAACCACAATGGCAGGAGTACCAATTTCCGTTTCCTCGTTAGTAACTTTCCTTTGTCGCATGTGTTTCCGATGCGTTAAAGATGCAATTATTCTCAATTTATCATACACATATTTAAATGTACGGCGTGTAGGGTGAGTACATTGGGGATATCATTCAGCGTATAAGTCCCCATCTCTCACTGAATTTCGTTGGCATTCTCTGTAAATGAGAAGCATATCGACTTGTTCTTCGAAGGAATACATCATTCACATTCGCTTGATTCGACGTCTTACCGTTCCTATTAGTGTTGTAGTGTGAAACCGTCTAATGCTGTTTACATGTCAATGTTACTTCAGATGGATACGCCGTATTCGGCGAATATTTACTATTTGCACGATATACGAGAGAAAATTGTCAGAGCATGTGCTTCGATAAGTGCCGAAGTGAATAGGAATACCACTCAATCCATGATAAGAAGATTGCAGCACTGCATTGATACCAATGGTCATCCATCACTTCGATCACCTTCTGTAAATGGACGTTCATGCCACCGTTTTGACCTTCGTTTACCTTCAAAGACCTTACTGTTACACATTATTGGATTCTTCTCGATAGCCGCTATCAGAAAGTAAGTACCAAACTATAGCATCCCATTTAAAAAAACACAGTTGACCTTCATATCTCTGACGCGACCCCACCTAGCAACAAAAAAACCAACGTCATATTATGGCCCCCGTTGTCCCATGCAACATTTGTCCCACAAACTTTTCAGCTACTGTCATACTTTCGGAGTTATTCTAGGTGGCAACAGTGACTCACCCTGTAAATTGGAAATCATTTGTGTAGCAGACTTAATAATAATAATAATAATAATAATAATAATAATAATAGTAATAATAATCCGTTTTCGAACATGGGGCACAAAAGCGTGAAGTGGTGATGCTACCCACCGTGCCAACACTTCAGTTGGGCTGTTCACTCTCTGAAAGGGACATGAACTACCCTCAAAACTATGATTGTAGTTTTCTTAGAAACGGCCGAGTATCTACACTACTGGCCATTAAAATTGCTATACCACGAAGATGACGTGCTACAGACGCGAAATTTAACCGACAGGAAGAAGATGCTGTGATATGGAAATGATTAACTTTTCAGAGCATTCACCCAAGGTTGGCGCCGGGCGCGACACCTGCAACGTGCTGACATGAGGAAAGTTTCCAACCGATTTCTCATACACAAAGAGCAGTTGACCGGCGTTGCCTGGTGAAACGTTGTTGTGATTCCCGTGTAAGGAGGAGAAATGCGTACCATCACGTTTCCGACTTTGATGAAGGTCGGATTGTAGCCTCTCACGATTGCGGTTTATCGTATCGCGACATTACTGCTCGCGCTGGTCGAGATCCAATGACTGTTAGCAGATTATGGAATCGGTGGGTTCAGGAGGGTAATACCGAACGCCGTGCTGGATCCCAACGGCCTCGTATCACTAGCAGTCGAGATGACAGGCATCTTATCCGCATGGCTGTAACGGATCGTGCAGCCACGTTTCATTCCCTGAGTCAACAGATAAGGACGTTTGAAAGACAACAACCATCTGCACGAACAGTTCCATGACGTTTCCAGCAGCATGGACTATCAGCACGGAGACCATGGCTGCGGTTACCCTCGACGCTGCGTCACAGACAGGAGCGCCTGCGATGGTGTACTCAACGACGAACTTGAGTGCACGAATGGCAAAACTTCATTTTTTCGGATGAATCCAGGTTCCGTTTAAAGCATCATGATGCTCGCATCCATGTTTGGCGACATCGCGGTGAACGCACATTGTAAGCGTGTATTCGTCATCGCCATACTGACGTATCACCCGGCGTGATGGTATGGGGAGCCATTGGTTACACGTCCCGGTCACCTCTTGTTCGCATTGACGGCACGTTGAACAGTGGACGTTACATTTCAGATGTGTTACGACCCGTGGCTCTATCCTTCATTCGATCCCTGCGAAACCCTACATTTCAGCAGGATTATACACGACCGCATGTTGCAGGTCCTGTACGGGCCTCTCTGGATACAAAAAATGTTCGACTGCTGTCCTCGACAACACATTCTCCAGATCTCTCATCAATTGAAAACGTCTGGCCAATGGTGGCCGAGCAACTGGCTCGTCACAATACGCCAGTCAGTAGTCTTGATGAATTGTGGTATGGTGTTGAATCTGCATGGGCAGCTGTACCTGTACATGCCATCCAAGCTCTGTTTCACTCAATGCCCAGGCATATCAAGGCCGTTATTACGGCCAGAAGTGGTTGTTCTGGGTACTGATTTCTCAGGATCTGTGCACCCAAATTGCGTGATGATGATGATGATGTTTGGTTTGTGGGGCGCTCAACTGCGTGGTTATCAGCGCCCGTACAATTACCCAATCTTTGCTCAGTCCAATTTCGCCACTTTCCTGGATGATGATGAAATGATGAGGACAACACAAACACCCAGTCATCTCGAGGCAGGTGAAAATCCCTGACCCCGCCGGGAATCGAACCCGGGACCCCGTGCTCGGGAAGCGAGAACGCTACCGCGAGACCACGAGCGGCGGACCCCCAAATTGCGTGAAGATGTAATCACATGTCAGTTCTAGTATAATATATTTATCCAATGAATACCCGTTTATCATCTGCATTTCTTCTTGGTGTAGCAATTTTAATGGCCAGTAGTGTTTGTATAAGCCGAGACACGTGTTCGCTTATTCACCCCTCTCCCACTGAGCGAATTTTCTCGAAATCAGGTTATGGCACATGCCGTGTTCTATTCGTAATTTAATATATAATGTTTAAAATACAAAAAATACTCGTAATTGACTATCGAAGGGCACAGTTGAAGGTTGTCTATTTAACGGCTTCCACGGACAACAAAACTTTGATTTACAATGTTTCTTAAGTACCAACCGCATGTAAAAATTTAAAATGCTGTCATAATCTACTCAGGGAGAGACATAATCTTAGGCTGAAAGTTTAAGACATTAAGACACATATTACAGCTAGACACTGTGTGTTTTAAGGCATAACTGGCGGTGCGTAAATTTGAGACTCAACACGTATCGACTTCCAACTAACTAGAATCTAAATTTAAACGCTTTCCAAATTAGTTCTCGCTTGCATGCTTGAAATTAAGTAATTAGCACAGTCTCATTTGTAAATTACTCAGACATTTGGAGCTATTTTATACGTGGAAGTGAGATCCCTCAATGGATCGGGGGCTTAGTGACTAGAAATAATGTATGAGAGTAAATCAATACACGAGACAAAAGATTCTGAATTCTTACGTGTGTATATTTATAAGAACCAGAGGTGGAAGTCATATGTTACTGATGCTGCTAAACCTCTTAGATCTGCAACTTTTGCGTTACGGGTAATATCAGATGTTGGAGATGACAATGTAAAAAAATGTTCAGATGTGTGTGAAATCTTATGGGACTTAACTGGTATGGTCATCAGTCCCTAAGCTTACACACTACTTAACCTAAATTATCCTAAGGACAAACACACACACCCATGCCCGAGGGAGGACTCGAACCTCCGCCGAAACCAGCCACACAGTCCATGACTGCAGCGCTTAGACCGCTCGCATGACAATGTAAAGAAGTTGACTGATTTCTATTTTCATTCCCTAATTTCCCATGGCATCGTGTTGTGGGTTAAGTCGTAATTAGAGAAAATTGTATTTCTTGCACAAAAGCGTGTAACAAGAGTCATGTGTGGTGTCCACTATGAACTCTTGGAGACAGTTCTTTGGTCACTGACAGTAGCCTTGCACTGCATTAACCCACTTATGAAGTCTGCTGTCTACAATCCATTACAGTTTGAAAACAACACTAACGTTCAACTAGAATGAGAAATGATGTACATTAACTAGAACTGACCCTTACAAGGTGACCGTGCCTTCTAGTCATCGCCGATTTTGACTAAGTTTGTGATATATGCAGGCCTTGGCCAGAAACGAAACAACCGGAAGTTGGAGCTCCAGATGAGTAAGCGTTCAGAAAAATACCATTTTTGACGCCGATCAGGCGACGCTTGCAGTTGCCAGGAAGTGGAAAGCGCAGCAGGAAGATTATAGAAACACAATCCGAGGGTCGTGGAGTGGAGCCCTAACGCAGGAACATTTTTTCATTTCTTTTATTTCCAGTTTTTACTCTTCTTCCACTGCAAATAAATCGAGATAATTGTACACTGCCGGAAAAAAATAATTAGTACGCATTTGATCTGATGACAGCATATGCCACCTGCGAGATAGTAGATGCACTGATAATGGTCATAACGTCGTCCGTCAACAGATAGCGTAGCGGCACAGCTACCGTTGCGCCATCTGTGTCTATCCTTCGATAGAGATTGCTCACAGCGACAAGGCTCAGTGTGGTGCAACCGTGTGAATCAAGCAGGGAACTACACCACGAACTCCCGCTTCCTTCAGCCAACTGGGTCACTTTGTGGCTTTCCGAGTGGCACGGTGGTTCCTTTAGCAAAACTGCTACGCAAGTTGGACGTGCTGCGTCAGCTGTGCAACCGTGGTGGTTTAAGTGGTCATGTCAACGTTCTCATACACATATACTATGTTCTGGACGTCCACGCACCACGGTACCCGTCAGGATCGTCGTACTGTAAGGGTAACAGTAGCAGATCGTGCAGCCACTACAGCAAAGATAAAACGACTTGGGAGCAGAGACAGGTCAGCACAAACTGTTGCGAACCGGTTACTTGCAGTAGGGACTACGGACACGCACACATCTAGTCAGTCTTCCACTCAGGCCAGAGTACTGATGTGCACGGCTCGAATGGTGCCGTCAGAGGATCACCTGGAACATGGGATGGCGCGCTGTCGTCTTCAGCGATCAAAGTTGACTCCCCCTGCACGCAAGTGATGCTTATCTGCGTGTACGGCGTAGACCTGGTGCGCAGTGTTTCGCAGAGTGCATTCGTCAAACACATACTGACCTCATCCCTGGCGTTATGGTTTATGGTGCGATAAGCTACAACTCTCGTTCACCTTTGGTGTTTCTGGATGGGACGCTAACCCGCCCTTTGTATATGCAACGTGTTGTTAGACACGTTCTTTTGCCGCTCTTGCAACAAGAAGGCGATCCATTGTTCCAACACGGTGATGCTCGTCCACACACTGCGCGTGAGACTCAAAATGCTATGCAAGACGTGCTGTAACTTCCCTGACCAGCACGATCTCCAGCCTTGTCTCCAGTCGAGCACTTGCGGGATATATTGGGACGAGAAGTGACTCGTGCGATTCGTCAGCCAACAACTCTTGCAGAATTATGTGAACAGGTCTAGGAGGTGAGGCATAACGTATCCCAGGACAGTATTCGGCATCTGTACGATCTACTGGATGCCAGCGCTGCTGTCTGCGGAGGCTACACCACGTACTAATATGGATGTTCCGGCATGGGTCGATCTCTGCTACCTCAAAATCATTTGTGCTATTGATCTGTATATGTAATCATCTGCCGCGCGGGATTAGCCGAGCGGTCTTAGGCGCTGCAGTCATGGATTGTGCGGCTGGTCCCGGCGGAGGTTCGAGTCCTCCCTTGGGTATGGGTGTGTTTGTCCTTAGGATAACTAAGGTTAAGTAGTAAGCTTAGGGACTCATGACCTTAGCATTTAAGTCCCATAAGATTTCACACACATCTGAACATTTTATAATCATCTCACGTACTCCATACGCACTATTGCAACAATAAATCTTGATTGAATTGGAAACCTATAAAAGGATGTACTACTTGTTCTCCGGCAGTGTATTTCAGTCACTTATATTTTTATAAAAGGCATGAAATGAGAAGGCAAACCTAAACTTGGGAATGTAGGTATATTTCCAAGAACTTCCAAATAACATTCCAAGACTGGGCTGTAATTAAGGAATTCCGTTTGTTTCACTTTTACTTTTGAGCATACCTCGGCAGCTGCACAATAACTGTATGTTGTTGCTGCGGATAAAAGCGGCTCATCCAGAGAGGAGAAGTAATCACAGCCCGAGAAGACTGCATCAAAAGATATTCCACTGTTCGTCACCAGCTATCCTCGCCAATATTCGGTGCCGCGCGGGGTAGCCGCGCGGTCTCAAGCGACTTGTCACGGTTCGTGCGGCGCCCACCGTTGGAGGTTCGAGACCTCCCTCGGGTATGGTTGATGGTTGTGTGTGTTGTCGTTAGTTTAAGTTAGATTAAGTTAGATTAAGTAGTGTGTAGACTTACAGACCGATGGCCTCAGCAGTTTGGTCCCAGAAGACCTTACCACAAATTTACAATATTCGGAGATAAGATGCGTAAAGCGTGGTTTGCTGCCAAACTGTGCCACGAAAGAATCTTTCAGGAACGCAAACAGGTTTTTTTGACAAACTTTAAATCGATGTTGCAAAAATGCGGTGTTTATGACGTGTGCAAGATGCCGACACAATAACCGATACCTATTTTTTATGATGAATATCACCCAGGACGTGAAAACAAACTGTACAATAACAGAATTATCCAATTCTGTACATAAAGTCCTCGTGTACGCCTTAAAATTCCTTTCAGGAAATTTATTTGCAATTCCAAATTCTCCTTCGCCTTTCTCTTCCATGCCTTTTATGAAAATATTAATAAACGCGGTATATTGAGAATTATTTCCATTTATTTGCAGTGCAACATAAAAATTGAAAACAAAGTTCCTGTGGATCATTGTACTGTAGTCTTTCCGCTGCGTTAACCGGTGCTGCCGATTACTCTCACATAAATGTCTCATGCCTCATCCCACCCGCGCCGAGAATATTATTTTTTCTCAACAGTTGGCCTTCTAGGGCTCCCACTTTTGCCACTTTCATTCCTGGTCAAGCCCCGCACATTTAATAAATTTGGACTAAATCGGTGATAATGAGTATGCGTGTTGCCCTCACTAGTGTGAGACAAAAACGTGTGAGGTACTGAGCCCAAAAAAATCTTTGAACACCTACCTAGGGCTATAAAAAATTTAATGGACACTAAAATTAACTCCAAACTCATACGTCTGCTTGTTTAGGTAGCAATGATGTGTGTAGTTCGTCATCCAGTCCAATGGGTTACTGTTTCGCGTCAAGCAAGTGCGTTCTTCCAGCAGGACATTGGCCGAGTGCACCAAAAGTATTTAGCTTCTGTGTCAGCACGATCATCGAGACATGTACCCTGTTAAAAATTCATGGGGCACTAACGAAATGGTGTGAAATCTGGTCTTGACTACAGGCAGAATATGTTAACTTATGGGAACAGTAGGTGGAATTTCCGTAGAGCACTGCCTCCCAAGATGAGAACAGATTCCTGTGATCATCTGAATGGTGGATTGCAACTATGCGTTGTAGCTGTAGTAAGGCTGGGCAGAATACGTAACTGGAACCCAAGGAAATGTCTACACATGTTTAGGATACTGTGACAAAGTTGGTCTAAAGCGTACAAAATGTAACATGTGACTAACACTTCATTCACGTAAGACTACTGCTTGACGGTGTTCTTAACGTTACACTGTATGGTGTGAACAGCTTGACCATCGAAGAACTGCGAGGCAGCAGACGCCAGGCTGCGCAAACAGAAGGTGTGGTACTCAAATTTATAGAACTACCTTTTGGAGAAAAACGAGATTATTAACGATTTCAGCAGCGTCGATATCTGACAAAGTATCTAGTGGGCAAGGCGTTGAAAAGGGAATAAAAAAAGTAGATACTGCATTATTCGTTTCAGTTCGGTATTATGATTAATCAGAGTACTTCGAGTCGTTGTGA
Source organism: Schistocerca cancellata (assembly GCF_023864275.1). Classification (NCBI taxonomy): domain Eukaryota; kingdom Metazoa; phylum Arthropoda; class Insecta; order Orthoptera; family Acrididae; genus Schistocerca; species Schistocerca cancellata. The sequence continues at coordinate 228,383,394 of NC_064633.1, forward strand.
ACGAGTTAGCAGATAAACGACAGTAGTTTCACTGAACAATAGAAGATTACCACTGAGCACAATAAGATGCCCTACAATGACGTATTGAGAAAGATGCGTTTTATCATGAGATAAGAACACTCTTTTGCAATGTAAACAAAGACTAGTCTTTCTTAAGATTTACAACCTGCAACGGAATGTACGCAGTTGTGAAACTTCGGTCGATTAAAGGACTGTGCCTCATCGGAAGGTAAAATTGGTTCCTTATATTTCGCAGGCACGTAGACAGAATTGACTTTCTTGTACTGTGTTTTATCTAAACTGAGTGATACTTCAACTGCAGATAATCAGATATGAGTTTTGAAGACGATGAGTTAATCACCTCCCCCATGTCCTTCAACACCAGCGTGTGAGATGCTGTTCCGTTATGAACACTCCCTAAGTCTCGTAATGAAAGACTCTGAAATCTTTTAGTTAGAATGAGTGAAAACCGGTCACTACCATGACCTCTGATACTGAAATATTTTAGCTTCTCAAGGAAAATACTGTGAACTGGACAGTCAAAAAATTTGACAAGTCTCAGAAGACATCAGATAGCAATATTTTGTCATTTAAACAATCGTTGTTATGTGGAGTGATCTTTTTGAAATCGTAATTGAAATTTATTAAGTATCTTATTTTGATAGAAATGTGTTGTGGAGTTGAATTTACTGTTGTGCGAGAGAAAGCCAGATGATCGGCACCCCCGTGCCTAGTACATCTACATCTACATTTATACTCCGCAAGCCACCCAACGGTGTGTGGCGGAGGGCACTTTACATGCCACTGTCATTACCTCCCTTTCCTGTTCCAGTCGCGTATGGTTCGCGGGAAGAACGACTGTCTGAAAGCCTCCGTGCGCGCTCTAATCTCTCTAATTTTACATTCGTGATCTCCTCGGGAGGTGTAAGTAGGGGGAAGCAATATATTCGATACCTCATCCAGAAACGCACCCTCTCGAAACCTGGACAGCAAGCTACACCGCGATGCAAAGCGCCTCTCTTGCAGAGTCTGCCACTTGAGTTTGTTAAACATCTCCGTAACGCTATCACGGTTACCAAATAACCCTGTGACGAAACGCGCCGCTCTTCTTTGGATCTTCTCTATCTCCTCCGTCAACCCGATCTGGTACAGATCCCACACTGATGAGCAATACTCAAGTATAGGTCGAACGAGTGTTTTGTAAGCTACCTCCTTTGTTGATGGACTACATTTTCTAAGGACTCTCCCAATGAATCTCAACCTGGTACCCGCCTTACCAACAATTAATTTTATATGATCATTCCACTTCAAATCGTTCCGCACGCATACTCCCAGATATTTTACAGAAGGAACTGCTACCAATGTTTGTTCTGCTATCATATAATCATACAATAAAGGATCCTTCTTTCTATGTATTCGCAATACATTACATTTGTCTATGTTAAGGGTCAGTTGCCACTCCCTGCACCAAATGCCTATCCGCTGCAGATCTTCCTGCATTTCGCTACAATTTTCTAATGCTGCAACTTCTCTGTATACTACAGCATCATCCGCGAAAAGCCGCATGGAACTTCCGACACTATCTACTAGGTCGTTTATATATATTGTGAAAAGCAATGGTCCCATAACACTCCCCTTTGGCACGCCAGAGGTTACTTTAACTTCTGTAGACGTCTCTCCATTGATAACAACATGCTGTGTTCTGTTTGCTAAAAACTCTTCAATCCAGCCACACAGCTGGTCTGATATTCCGTAGGCTCTTACTTTGTTTATCAGGCGACAGTGCGGAACTGTATCGAATGCCTTCCGGAAGTCAAGAAAAATAGCATCTACCTGGGAGCCCGTACCTAATATTTTCTGGGTCTCATGAACAAATAAAACGAGTTGGGTCTCACACGATCGCTGTTTCCGGAATCCATGTTGATTCCTACAGAGTAGATTCTGGGTTTCCAGAAACTACCTGATACGCGAGCAAAAAACATGTTCTAAAATTCTACAACAGATCGACGTCAGAGATATAGGTCTATAGTTTTGCGCATCTGCTCGACGACCCTTCTTGAAGACTGGGACTACCTGTGCTCTTTTCCAATCATTTGGAACCTTCCGTTCCTCTAGAGACTTGCAGTACACGGCTGTTAGAAGGGGGGCAGGTTCTTTCGCGTACTCTGTGTAGAATCGAATTGGTATCCCGGCAGGTCCAGTGGACTTTCCTCTGTTGAGTGATTCCAGTTGCTTTTCTATTCCTTGGACACTTATTTCGATGTCAGCCATTTTTTCGTTTGTGCGAGGATTTAGAGAAGGAACTGCAGTGCGGTCTTCCTATGTGAAACAGCTTTGGAAAAAGGTGTTAAGTATTTCAGCTTTACGCGTGTCATCCTCTGTTTCAATGCCTTCATCATCCCGGAGTGTCTGGATATGCTGTTTCGAGCCACTTACTGATTTAAAGTAAGACCAGAACTTCCTAGGATTTTCTGTCAAGTCGGTACATAGAATTTTGCTTTCGAATTCACTGAACGCTTCACGCATAGCCCTCCTTACGCTAACTTTGACATCGTTTAGCTTCTGTTTGTCTGAGAGGTTTTGGCTGCGTTTAAACTTGGAGTGAAGCTGTCTTTGCTTTCGCAGTGGTTTCCTAACTTTGTTGTTGTACCACGGTGGGTTTTTCCCGTCCCTCACAGTTTTACTCGGCACATACCTGTCTAAAACGCATTTTACGATTGCCTTGAACTTTTTCCATAAACACTCAACATTGTCAGTGTCGGAACAGAAATTTTCGTTTTGATCTGTTAGGTAGTCTGAAATCTGCCTTCTATTACTCTTGCTAAACAGATAAACCTTCCTCCCTTTTTTTATATTCCTATTTACTTCCATATTCAGGGTTGCTGCAACGGCCTTATGATCACTGATTCCCTGTTCTGCACATACAGAGTCGAAAAGTTCGGGTCTGTTTGTTATCAGTAGGTCCAAGATGTTATCTCCACGAGTCTGTTCTCTGTTTAGTTGCTCGAGGTAATTTTCGGATAGTGCACTCAGTATAATGTCACTCGATGCTCTGTCCCTACCACCCGTCCTAAACATCTGAGTGTCCCAGTCTATATCTGGTAAATTTTAAATCTCCACCTAAGACTATAACATGCTGAAAAAATTTATGTGAAATTTATTCCAAATTTTCTCTCAGTTGTTCTGCCACTAATGCTGCTGAGTCGGGAGGTCGGTAAAAGGAGCCAATTATTAACCTAGCTCAGTTGTTGAGTGTAACCTCCACCCATACCCATAGTCCAGGTTCAACCTAACGACTCCCGACTACACTACGTGAAAATCAATGTGCAATTTGGTCCAAATTTGCGTTGCTGTCGCCGTGCGATCATTAATGGCATCTGATATGAAAGAGGAGACATTATCGTGCAAGCCGCTATTCTCCGAAATTAGGTCACCGTACACGTTCACCTTCCTTGGACCACAGGCACCAGCAATGGTACGCAGAGGGCACCACACAACCAACGTGTTGGGCAGTTCCTGGTCGATACCACCCAGCCACCTACATCCCCTCAATACGAACACACAAATTCCATTATTTGCACAAAATTGGTTCAGGAATGTCGTTCTGGCAAGGCAACGATACTAATGAACTCAGTGCTTCAAACAGACCACTTCTTCAGCACGTCAAATACAGGCTCCAATCTCATTAACGTGACCACCAGCTGTGTTCGACATCAACGTACAACACAGACTTCACAGACTTCAGTTGGCATCACTAGTAGTGCAAGGTATGCAAAGCAAGTCAGGGGGACGCGGAAAACAGTGCAATCATTGTCATAATTCGGAAACTGAGCGCTTTAACTGACTTCCAAATGGGCAAGATCAATGGCTTTCGGGCCAAGGGTGGAAGCATTTCCGAAACGGCTAAAAACTGCCCGCGTACCGCCGTGGTTAAAGCATGGAAAAATGACCGAGGTAAATGTTGTATACCACGGGAAATAAATGACAGAACTGAACGACGGCTGCTGAGATGTGTACAGGCGAATAGACGTGCAATTGTTGAGCAACTGAAGGTCCAGACGAACCAAGGAGTTACCAACCGTGTCTACTCAATGACCATTCAATGAACGTTGTTGCATATGGGCCACATCAGCAGACGCCTGGTTCATACACCAAAGCTAACTACAGTTCATCGGCGACGAAAACTGGAGTCAGCACACCAAGACCGCAAATGGATATCCACCAAATGGCGACAGGCGGCCTTTTCCATATGAATCACGTTTTATTCTCCGTAGAATAGATGGCCTTTGTCGTGAACGGCGTGAAACGTCAAAGTAAAAGCCCTGCAACAACCGTCGCAAGGGTCCAGGCAGGAGGAGGGAGCTTTATGGTGTGGGGAATGTTTCCATGGCATTATTTGGGTGATTTCACCATTCTAAAGGCACAATGGTTCAAATGGCTCTGAGCACTATGGGACTCAACATCTTAGGTCATAAGTCCCCTAGAACTTAGAACTAATTAAACCTAACTAACCTAAGGACATCACACATACCCATGCCCGAGGCAGGATTCGAACCTGCGACCGTAGCAGTCCCGCGGTTCCGGACTGCAGCGCCAGAACCGCTAGACCACCGCGGCCGGCAAAGGCACAATGGATCAACCCAAGTTTGTACATATCTTTGGGGACCATGTCCACCTCTACATGCAGTCTGTTTTTTCTCGGCACAAAGGTATCTACCAGGAGGGCAATGCAATGAGTCACACAGATTGCAATATACGTGCGTGGTTCGAAGAGCAAAACGATGGGTTTAGCATACTCTCCTGGCCAAAACCTCCTCGGATTTAAACCCAATCGGTAATCTGTGGGACCATCTTGATCGGGCTGTTTGCGCCGTGGATCCTCAACTGACAAACCTAGCGCAGTCGACCACAGCACTAGAGCCGGCATGGTTCCACATCCTTGTCGGTACCTTCCAGAACCTCACTGTCTACCTGCACGCCTCTCCGCGGACAGGAAGTCGCGATAATGTGGCTGGACAGTATAGTTACGCGCTCAGCGTTACCATTTTCAGTACGTCGTTTATTTCGTCCAGATCACGACCTTTGAATAATTGCTTTTTTATATACTCCATGGTTGCCCAGTGCAAACAATATGTTCGTAAAACAAGTTTAGAGGTGCTCACTTTTATTTTCCTGCTAGGATATTCGATTAAAGGTTCAGAATTACATTAATCCTCGCATCTATGTGATGTTTGTGCTGAAGATGATATACTGTTATACTCTTACCACAATATATATTGTTACTATATGTAAACCTCTGGGAATTAGAAGCACTTACTGAGAATCTTCATATTTTCGCCGCGCAATGATTGTTCCATAAAATTTCGCTTGTACAGCAGCATAAGTTTCACTACTTCTTCTGATATTCCTGCCGTATACCATCCGGCCATCTGGACGCACCGCACTTGCTCCACCCAAAAACCCGCAGATCACGCCACTGCGCATGCGTTGATCGGCGGCAAGAGGCACAACATATGCCTGGACAAATCATGGAATCCGGAACTTTCTGTAATAAATTCAGAAAGATGTCTCAATGGTGCACGTTGCAGTGATACATCAATATCACCGTGTGGACCGACCGTGCAGCCATAGATCTAATTTCACGCGTATGTTGTACCTCTTGCCCCCGATCAACGCCTCTGGCTCACTCTGAAGATGGCTGCACGGTGCACAGCCAAAACATCAGAAGTAGTAGTAGTGAAATTTATGCGGCTGCACGCCCGAAATTTTATGGAACAACAAGCGCTTACCCTTCGTGAACATACGGAAGATACAGAGTGTTAGACTCTTTATTTGCAACATTCCGCGATTACTCCATCTTTATCAGTCGTAAGCCCGATAAAAACAATTTGACAGCTTATCTGTAAGTACACTTGAGAAGGTTGTTGTTGACGCGGAAATGCAATACTTTATGACAAGACAGCGCGAGTAATGTTTTGCCTAATCTCTACTCAGATTAGATAACGGAACAATAGTAGAAATGAGTAATTGCGTATCATGTATATAGACGATTCAAATGCTAACAAGTTAACGGTATTTCTTTGTTCCGCCGAAGCTTTTGTTCTGGGGAAAATGTGTTGGTTACACCAAGTCTTCCAGTAAATAGCTCAGCAGTTCTAATTAAAATAGCGTTTGGTGCACTTCTGATGTCATCTTCTTCCTTTTAGGGACCATGGTTTCAGTAGTGGCAAACACTGTTTGCTAATCCCTCTCTCACCGGTGGTACACTCAGGGATCGAGTTCATAGCTAGCAGATATAAAGTATCTCTTTTGCTTGTGATCTGTCACTAGTTGTTCGACGCACTTGTGGGACAAAGTATTCAGCATAAAATTCGTAACATTGTCGTTTCCGCCGATAACATATGCGTAATTTTCCCAGTCCATACGGTGCAGACTGAAGTCCCCATGTAGTACTACTGTATACTCGGGACATTCCCGTGCTATCGACTTCAAATATTATCTATAGTGACTACCACTGATGTGTGTGTGGTTCTTTGGTAGACACATTCGATTATTGCTTCTATTTCGTTATGTTTCGCTATGTAATTCATTTTTTGCAATTTAATAGAACATTATAGTTGTTTCTCGAAACCTATCTTTTCGATCTTCCGCCTGCAAATTCCTCTGTGACGTAAGTCTTCCGACTCCCTCTTTTCATGTTGTTTTCTGGCCTCCTTTCCTGTTAGTTCGAATCCATTCCATCACCTTCTTAGGTCATCTGTACTCACCCAAACGGCATAGATCATTTCAGTCGCTTTGCTTGGTTGGTATTCATTGGAGTGATGCTCAGTTTCATCCTCTTGCGTATGTCTTCATTTTTAATTATATCTGGTAGTTTCACCCTTCAGCAACACCAAAAGTTATATCCATTGACAATAAGTTCCTCTTAGTTCTTTCCTTTATTTCCCATGTTTCAGCTTCATACGTTGCTTTACTTTCCACAATAGTTTTACATTTCCCAATCTTAGTTTCCTACATTTGTGCACCATAAAATTAATTGTCTGGATGCTTGTTCACCCTGTCCACTGTGGTTCTTGATTGCGCTTTTACTGGATTCATCTTTGTTAATAAAAACTTGCGAATACTTACCTGAGTCCACAGACCTTATTATTCAAAAATCTAAAGTCGGGTTTTCACTGATTCCTCCAATAACCAATGAAAGGTGGCTACACTGAGCCACAGCGCCAGAGATTGCGCCAGAGAGTATTATTTAGCCGCCTCCACAGGCAGTAGTTGTTCAGATGCAATGGACAGTGTTGGTCGTGAAGTGGTGGTAGACAGTGCTTGTCGTGAAGTCGGAGTGGAGAGTTGTTGTGAAGTCGTGGTGGAGAGTGCTTGTTCCATGTTTTATGCAGTTTTGATGGGCTAGACAGCAGATGTTGTTCGAAATAGAGGTATTGTAACGATCAGAGTGCTTTCCGTCAATATATATGAGGTAAAAAAAATTCCCTTTCTTTTTATTATTCCAATGTCGTAAATAATGCGTCATTACAGGTTCAGTCAACAAAGCATCTGGCTTGTGTTCTTGTATTAGAGTGTAATTCTGGTTTTCTTGCGCAATTATAGTATTTCTATTTTTTTTAATTACTTCAATATAAATGGTACTTAAAATTTCTTGTCTTATTGAAGAAGAACCGTGCCAGATGTGTACGTTGAATCACACTTCCACACACAGAACAGTTACACTTGTGCTTTGGTTTCGTACGTTTTATAGTTTCTGGGGACTTAATTAATTGTGTTAACGGAAATTTTCTTTCATTCTTTGTTGTTATTCTATGCAGTCAGATTGCGTACAAATACTGGTCAGGGCCAACCGGTAACGAGGCTGCGTAACCGTACAGTTAGCTACTAAAAACTTGAAAATATTTGCATTTTATTTAATTAAGCCCCCATGCACGTGGCGACCGCTGCTTCGGATCGTCCCTTGGAATTCTTCTGATAGTAAAAATAGCAGACAGTAGTATTGTTGTCGTAATTTGTAGTAATAGAATATTGCATGTGTAGATTTGGTAATTGTCATTCTTCTAATGGTATTTTTTTGCAGAATTTAATTTTTGTTGTCTTGTATACGGGTTTGACAATTTTGTGCAATTATGAAGATTTCAATTGTTCGCTAATCGTGTTTGAGGGAAGAATTTCGTGTGAATGGTATTGTTAGTGATAAAGTGTCATTGTGTGTAATTTTCGCATAGTGACGAGTTTGGTATATTTTGTAAATGATTACGCGATCGATGAAAAAGGCAAAAATGATGGATAGTCAGAATGACGAAATTGTTGACATGGCGAACTCGCCAACACAGGAGAACAGGATGATGAATAATGGAGTTGAAAACAATTTAATAAGTCGGGAAAATAGTCCGGAACCAATTCAAAATTTTTCACAATCGAAAAATTTTCAGAATACGAGATTAACGACAGAAGATATGGAGCAGTTGATGAGTGCAATATTAAATTTACGTTCTGAATTAATAACGAAGATGGAAGCAATGGCAACGTGCACACGATAAGGAAGAAATAATTGAAAGAATCGAGGAATCCGTACCAAATGACAGAATAAATAACTTAAGGCAACAGTGTGAACAGTTAAGTACTAAATGTGACAATACCGAAACCCGAGTCGCGACACTTACGGAAGACGTAAATAAACAGAGAGAAAAAATAGGTGACTCATTGGAAAGAGTTGAGGAGATTTCAGACAAATTGACAAGTCTTAGTTTAAATGGGGACATAGATTCAGATGATACAGCTCCATTGCCATTTTCAGAAACCGAAGAGTACCAGAACATAAATAAGCATGTTGAAAATCAGGGAAAATTTAATGATCGCGTTAAAAGGGAATTTGAGGCATTACGAAAGCAAGTCAAACATATTTAAGGCGAAATCGGTGGAAAAGACAGCAGAAGAAATTTAGAATCACAGATAGCAGAGGGGTTTGAGGAAAGTAATTTATTTCATTTACGAGATGCAACAAGAGAGCGCCAGGCGCGCGAACTTGACAATAATCGACATTCGGACAGGGACAGACGCGGTAGGTCTTTGTCGCCACGAGGCGAAAACTTTAACTATAAACACTTCTTAACTGTTCGGAAATTTAAGATCTTTCGCAATTCTAAGAACGACATACATCCATGTTCATGGTTAGATCAATTTATATACGCACTCCCACCAAATTGGCCACTAAGTCACAAACTGGAATTTATGTGCGGCTATTAAAGTCCTCAGGGGATTCGCTACACTAAGTGAATATGTGCCGTAGCGTGCACAGGGCCCCGAGCTGTAGTGGTGCTATTTCCCTTTTAGTTTTCTGCACTGCTGCCTACTCTTTTACTATCCTTTCATCTATCGAAACAACTCTTTAACTATCAATCTATCTAGAGAGCGTGTAAAAAAATAACCGGATATGACTATTTTACCCAAAAGTAATTTCGGAAATTACCGTTTGGACTTACTGTATCTTAAGCAGCATTTATTCGTAGTTTAAACGAAATTTTACCTGTTTATCTTCGTGACAATATTACTTCATATGTTGACGATATTCTTATTGCTAAACGTTCTTGGAGTGAGCACAACAAAATTTTGGATTCATTATTACGTATTTTTGCAAGAGTTGGCATTACAGTGAACTTGGAAAAATCTGAATTTGGTCGTTCTCAGGTGAAATTTCTTGGTCATATTATTTCTACAGAAGGTATTCTTCCTGATCCAGAGAAACTAGACGCTATTCGTAATTGTGCTGTTCCTACCACAAAACGTGATGTTCGTAGTTTCCTTGGTGTCTGTAATTTTCTTAGACGTTTTGTTAGATTGGACAATTTGGCTACACCTCGTTTATGTGAACTGTCTGGAAAGAATTCTAATTGGTGTTGGGATGAGGAAGCTCAATCAGAATTTGAACAACTTCGTGATGCTTTAGTTGCTGCTCCACGTCTTTCACATCCGGATTTATCTAAAGATTTTTGTTTGGCGACGGACTCATCATACAAAGACCTAGGTGCACACTTATTTCAAGAGATTGAAGAAAACGGCGTTGTAGTACAGAAAACTATTGCATTTGGAAGTCGTGTTCTCTCTAAATCAGAAAAGAATTATTCAATTACGGAACTTGAAGCCTTGGCTGTTATTTGGGCTTTCACAAAATTTCGCATATTTTTGTATGGCAGACATACTAAGGTTTACACCGATCATCGAGCTCTGGAATTTCTTATGTCAGCAATACTCATGGAAGATTGGCACGATGGGCGTTGTATCTACAGGAATTTTATTTTAGTATTGTTTACATACAGTGCTCTTCAAATATTATTGCTGATGCTTTATCACATACACCTATGGGTTTGAAACAAAGTGCTGAAGAGGACTGCAAAGAAAACAATTATTGTTTGATGTATATTAAAGGTGTTGCGTTCGAAAATTTTATTTCGTCTTCGCTCCAGGACATCGCTAAGGAGCAAAATAAGGATCCAATCTGGAAGGACATTAAGGAGAAGTGGAGGAGAAATGAAAGCGTAGCGATTAGACAGTATTATTTAGTTCGCAATGATATTCTTTTTAAACGAAAATCGGTCGACAACTCTGGTTAGTTTGTATTCCTGATGAGTGGATCAATAAATTGATTTGGTACACACATTTCAGTTATGCACACTTTGGTCCCAGAGAATGCTTTCATAAATTGCGAGAAAATTGTTACTTCAGTAATATGGAAAAACGTATTCGATCTGTTCTTGCCAAATGCAAATTATGTCAAAAGGCTAAGCCGCCAACTATTTCTCACAGAGCACCGTTATTTCCTATCATACCAGCGAAATTAAAAGACGTGGCTGCAGTCGATTTGTTCGGTCCAGTGGTTCGTTCTACTAATGGTTTTGCGTACATTTTGGTAGCAGTGGAATTGACATCAAAATATGTGTGTTTCACACCTTTATGCAAAGCAACAGCTCGTTCAGTATCTAACGCTTTCATCAAACATTTTCTTAAATAAGTGGGTCATGTTGATAAAGTTATATCAGATAATGGATCATAGTTTCGTTCTAAAATTTGGCTTCGTACTCTACAGCGTCGTAAGATTAGACCAGTTTTCATTTCACTTTTTCTCCCTCAATCTAACGCTTCAGAGAGATGGATGAAGGAAATAAATAAATTGTGTCGACTTTATTGTCATCAGAATCACAGAACGTGGTATCAGTATCTTCATATTTTTCAAAACATTCTGCATGAACTCCCTAATGATTCAACTTCTTTACCGCCTATACTGATATTAAAAAATAAAGCACCGACAAATCGCATTTCTGAAATCGTTCCTTTTCCGCCTACACGGAAACTGCGGCATTCTGAAGTTGTCAACCTAGCTCTACAAAATATTGCATCTGCGGCTGCTAAAAGAGAGAAATCAGCTAAACGTCCTGGTCGTTTAAAAACTTTGTTAGTTGGTCAAAAGGTGTTAATTAAGTCTCACCGTTCGTCTCACAAAGGAAAGGGATTGTGTCGCAAATTTTTTCTGCTTTATAACGGTCCATATAGGATTCGCAAAATTATTCATGATAACACTGTCGAAGTAGAACCTCTTAAATCTCGACGCTGTAAGGAAATACATCACATATCGAATGTTAAAATTTTTGTGGACTGACAGACTTTTGAGAAACTAACAGTTATACGTAAACATGCAGAGAATACAAGGATACCGCGCCGTGTTCCGGCGGCGGCAGATACTCAAAGCAACAGTGAAGTCTGCGCGCCGCACAAGGCAGTCGTTGACCGCAAACAATTACTTCTTACGTCACGCGCCTACAGCTGATCGAGCGCTCATTGCGAATGCACTGACAGCCGTAAACGAATACACAGTCTAATTTCTCCGATTAAATTCAGTATAAAGCTATAGTGACTTGATGAATTATGTTATTAACTTTCAGTATTTTTCAGGATACAGTTGTATAAAATATTTAAGAACTTCAGGTAAATTCTGTGTGTGTCCGACGTTAGAGAGGACTTGCTATCGACAAATTTTCAGGAAGAATGTAATTTCGAAGAAGAAACTAAAACTAAAAAGGTAACTATTAATTCAGTTTATTTTTCAGGTAACATATTTCCACTTTGGTACGTACTTTAGACGTAATTTGCTGCTCGCGATTACGTGATTCATACTTTGTGCTAAATTTCATGTTCTATGAATTTACTTGTGAAGCGACGTGCTTGCGTACATTAACTGATTTGACAATGATTGATTAATGAACAGGGTTGTTACTTGTGTATATTATGCATCGCTTGGCTGCACTGCTTTTTCATGATGTCATATTTTTCTATTATGTGCCTGCTGTGCTTATTTATTTAAATTATAATTGTCACTTGATTAATTGTGCTGATGTGGTTACGTATGTAGGTTGCACTTTGTGATTTATCTGCTTGCTCCTTCATGTTTACTTATTAAGATTACATATGAACATTTATTTGCTTATGCTGATATGATACTAATGACCTGTTTATTATGTAAGATACATATTTGCTGCTTTGCGTATGGGTTGCATATTTATACATTTCTGTTTGTTGTCATAACTACTCTTTAATTTGGTATATAGAAATGCTGATATACGGTGTACAAACATGGAGCTTAGGTCACACTATGGTATTAATTATAGATTGCTTGCTTGGCAGAGCCTCGTTGTAGGAATTGTGCTGCATGCACTTGTTGACATTCTGTTCTCCACTGGTATATTTACTCGCTAATGCATGTTTTGCTTACGCTCAGTGCTTTATATTTTAACATAAGAAAATGAACTGCAGTAATTCGACGAACGACATTAGTACAAGAAACGTCATAGAAGTCACATGAGCTGGAGGTTTTATGGAAGCTGTATAAATTTATGTTACTAGGAAGGAAGCTAACGACATGACACACCAACACTAGGTTTAGACCATTGACAGTTATTACACTACATTCTTCGTGAGCAATTGAAATAGCAAGTGACACTTGACACAAAAAATACTCCACATGTTTGCTTCTGCCATGATTCTTGAAGTGGTGTACACACTGTGAAATATTACGATCATTCACACTCCGTACTCGTACTTACTTACTGAAAGTTATTCAAACTAAAGGCTGTTAGAGGTCATGTATGCATTTCTTTTATTTAATGATGGACAAGGTAACCAAAATGTATTTTATAATTCATAATGAGTAGAAGATTTGGGTCAGATGGATTACACAGATGTGTGTGGACACTGTGTCTTCGGATTGTATGGGATGATGAATTGAAGTTTCCACTAGAATTTTATCTGTACTTGTTCGAGGAGATTGACTAGAGGAAAGAGTTGTTATGGAAGTGAAATGATATTGGTGATAAGGTTTATATGTATCGACGTATTGAAGAGGTATTATTGAGGTATTGAGATTGTGTGAAGTTGCTGATCATTGGAGTTTTGGTGGACAAGAGGTAAGGTAAATGATATTGATGATAAGATTTATATGTATCGACGTAAGAGGTATTATTGAAGTATTAAGATTATGTGATGATGATGATGATTATTGGAGTTTTGGTGGATAAGAGGTGACGTAAGTGAGGAGCATATTTTTTTGTTGGTTTATATGGAACAAGGAGGATGAAGATAGCAGGCTAGAACACTCAAGTGGAAAGAAGATTGTCTACACACATACTTAGTTAAATCACTAAGCAGTATGTACTTTTTTTGGAGAGAGGAATTAATTGCATATCTTGGCACACTGACAGTTGTTCAGCAACCGTACATTTGATTTGGCATAGCAAACATTGGTCTTGACATGATGACTACGACGTTGACTAACTATTATTGACTGTTATACATTGCTGCCACTACTACTTGAGACAAGTTGAACATAAAATTTTGGACAGAATTGCATTTACACAGTTAACACTATTCAATTACACAGTAGTACTTAATGTGGATGAGAGATGAGTGAGTGTGTTTTGTGTGTTTCCCTTTCCTAATCCCAAATAATTGGTACCGACCTATCTCCTAAATATTATTTTACTTGTTTGTTGTGGCTTGCACTGACACCCATAAATATTATAGGTTTACTGATATTTGTGCATTTGTAATAGTTAATATGACAATTATCTGATATCATTTGTGTGTTTATTATAATTTGGATGTTTAGTGTAAGAGCATTGAGAATAATTTTTTAAAAGCAATTGTGTGTGCATTCAAACTGTTGTTCACACCTGCACCTGTTCAACATTGATGTGGGGCACTTAGAAATGTTTAATTTCTGCTGATGAACTGTGTGATTAGTGATAGTGAATATTATGGACTGTTACTTGCACTTTTTCTACATGATTGGTGCCACTAGGACATGTTTAATTTCTGGTGATAAACTCTGATGAACAGTGTGATTAGTGATAGTGAATATTATGGACTGCTGTCTGCACCTGTTCAACATTACTGGGTGTCACTAGTGGAACTGCTTATACTGAAATGATGTCCCTTGTTGCTGTCTGCACCTGCTCAACATTGCTGGGTCCCACTGATGGACTGCATCTATTGAAATTATGTCGCTTGTTGGTGTCTGCACCTGTTCAACATTACTGGGTGCCACTGATGGACTGCTTCTACTGAAATGATGTCACCTGTTGACGTCTGCACCTGCTCAACATTGCTGGGTGCCACTGATGGAACAGCTTCTTCTACTGAAATGGTGTCACTTGTTGCTGTAGCACCTGTTCAACATTGCTGGGTGGAACTGATGGAACTGATTCTACTGAGATGATGTCACTTGTTGCTGTCTGCACCTGCTCAACATTGCTGGGTGCCACTGATGGACTGCTTCTACTGAAAAGATGTCACCTGTTGATGTCTGCACTTGCTTAACATTGCTGGGTGCCACTGATGGACTGCTTCTACTGAAATGTTGTCACTTGTTGGTGTCTGCACCTGTTCAACATTGCTGGGTGCCACTGATGGAACTGCTTCTACTAAAATGTCACTTGTTGGTATTTGCATCTGTTGACCATTGCTGGGTGCTACTGCTGGAACTATCAACTACTTGTTTTTTTTGAATCATTGAAAGCATTTTATGTGAACATTTGTATAAACTGATTTTTTTGTGTATTGTGTAAACTATTATGTAAAGTCACATGTATGAAAGAATTTGTATTGCTTACTGTATTTTATATATTTGGTTATTGAAAGGTCAGTGCAAAGCCAAAATTTTACCTAATTATGTGATATTTACGTATTAATATTATCTTTTATTTTTGTCTGTATTTTTGTGGACGAATTTGGTGGTATTTTCACCACCAATACTGGTAAAAATACCATCAAATTCTGGCCCGTGGAGGAAGGGCATATGAAAGGTGGCTACACTGAGCCACAGCGCCAGAGATTGCGCCAGAGAGTATTATTTAGCCACCTCCACAGGCAGTAGTTGTTCAGATGCAATGGACAGTGTTGGTCGTGAAGTGGTGGTAGACAGTAGAGATGGGGGATCCGCTCTTGAACTAATTCATAGAGTTCAATCTTTCAAAGGAGTGAACAATCAGTGATTCAGAAAAAAAGAACAGTAGCTCCAAACGTTTCCCATGGCAGAGAGAGAGAGAGAGAGAGAGAGAGAGAGAGAGAGAGACAGAGCATATCAGCAGCGCCTCTGCTGGTCAGAGCACAGTGCACGCCACACAACACAGCCAGCGCCGGCCTCTGCCCTGCTTCTACCTTGGCTGCCTGCATTGTGCAGTGCCCCATTGGATTTTGTGTTTCACATATGCCGTGCCGTCTCTGTGCGTCGTCTGCTGCTTGCAGTGTCTGGCGCAGCTTAACTTCGCATCGCACTCTGTCGGCGATTGTTTCAGTCGCACGTCCTGCCCTCTGGGCAGTTGATGCGAGCAACAGGACAGAGAGCCACCTAGAGGATAACATAGGAACTACTTGCAAAAACCTGCTCGCAATGGAACGGACGATTTGTCTCGGAGCGGGTGAGTTCACCGCTCCCCCCCACCCTCAGAACTCGCCCGCTCAACGCTCACCCCACCGTCTCGACTCTAGCCAGAGCGTCGAGCAAAGCGACTCAGGTGTCACTCTGGTCTCTGCGGTCTCAGCTCACGCAGTAATACAGCTCGCGGCTCGACCTGCTCGACTCAGCGCCTCTGCATCGGAGTTCGTCCCCACTGGATATTGTTCTTCGTAGTAATACCGCTATGTATATTACATTATTATGTTATGTATATATCAATTGTTTTTATTTTATTTTTATTTGTTTAAACTGATTAGATTAGGTTCCTGATGACTCCTCTTACTACAGGATTTTTATTATGGACACTCGAATTTACGCTTTAATTACGAGCGAACCGATAAATGTATCGCAAAATGTGATACACCAATATTTTCCTTGTTTTATTCTGCGTAAGGCTATATGCAGCACTTTCGTTTTACAGTCAAATTTATATTTTTTTTCTTATTCTGGTATGGATTTTGCGATTTTAGGCATCTTCGGAAGGAAACATTCACTTTAAAAATATATGGCTTGCGATGTATTTGTATGAGGTTAATGAACTTTTAATACATTATAGCCAAATATATTGTTAATGTAAATCTCAAGTTACAACATTTTCCGATCACCCAAAAAACCACGACAGTGCAAAATAAATCAATAATCAAAAACTTTGTCATATCGTGGAAATTTCAATAAACAATACAAAATTCTTACTCATTATCTGTGTTACTTCAAAATAGGATCAAATAAGATCAAAATACAGGTATAGTACTGGAATAAACCAAGTTTAAAGGGCAATGTGCCTTCCATTTATTTTCTATTGTAAATGAGTGGTGAGTCATGAAAAAGAGCTAATTCATTTCAGGGAGTGAACAGTTCTGATCCAATCTCTGAAAAGAACAGTTTTGCCCATCTCTAGTAGACAGTGCTTGTCGTGAAGTCGGAGTGGAGAGTTGTTGTGAAATCGTGGTGGAGAGTGCTTGTTCCATGTTTTATGCAGTTTTGATGGGCTAGACAGCAGATGTTGTTGGAAATGGAGGTATTGTAACGATCAGAGTGCTTTCCGTCAATATATATGAGGTAAAAAAAATTCCCTTTCGTTTTATTATTTCAATGTCTTAAATAATGCGTCATTACAGGTTCAGTCAACAAAGCATCTGGCTTGTGTTCTTGTATTAGAGTGTAATTCTGGTTTTCTTGCGCAATTATAGTATTTCTATTTTTTTAATTACTTCAATATAAATGGTACTTAAAATTTCTTGTCTTATTGAAGAAGAACCGTGCCAGATGTGTACGTTGAATCACACTTCCACACACAGAACAGTTACACTTGTGCTTTGGTTTCGTACGTTTTATAGTTTCTGGGGACTTAATTAATTAATTGTGTTAACGGAAATTTTCTTTCATTCTTTGTTGTTATTCTATGCAGTCAGATTGCGTACTAATACTGGTCAGGGCCAACCGGTTACGAGACTGCGTAACCGCACTGACAGTAAAAAATTATTTGCATAATAAAAAAATTATATAATTAAGCCCCCATGCACCAAATACTCCTGTCTCCTTAAATTTGTGGTTAAATCCCACTTCTCATATTCTCTGTGCTACTTTCTGATCATGTAGTTCGCGTCATCCTTAAATTCTGCAAAAAGACTTGGTCATAAGCAAAATGCAAAGTACTAGAAAATTTAAGTATGTTTTGAATTATGTAAATGAGCGGGCGCCCTTGTCGTAAGGCTTTTGTGACGGGAATCTCTCCAGATATATTTGAACCACTTTAATTTCGCAAGTTGCGCCACTATTGTGACAGATCGCCTAGTGCGACCAACAACATTTATTTTGTCCTCCGTTATGACCTCAGCCTACGAGAATTTTTTGTAAACGATCATGGCTGAGCAGAAAAGCTCCTTACGAGTGCGGAAGATGTACTTATATTCATGTTCTGAAAAAAATCTTGCAGAAATATTTTATTGTATCGCCACGCTGTATCCTGAGTAGCTGGAGGGAGAGAAATATCCAGCCAAGGTTGCATGAACAGAGACAGCTGACCTACAGTACGTGAGCAGTCATTGCATGTTGGGGTCAATGCAGCGATATGAGGCCCTAGAAGATATGACTTGTTTGCGCTGTATCCGTGAACCATTTATGCGCCACGCCAAGACTATGATTTAATTAAAATTGAATTTATATTAATTGGGAATACTTAAAGTCAGCCAGGGAATCAAGAGGAGCAATCCATGTATTGAATTACTAAGAATATAGTACGACTTTGTAACGGAACATATTAAAGGCTTTACTGTACCGAAGTATGCGATACCCTCCAAATTCGACCAGTTTAACGAGTAATTATGATTATAGAAAAGTTATTGTGTATGTTAACAATGATTGCATAACATGTCTGCATAAACAGTCAACCCATTAAATTATACTGACCCACACAAAAGTTTATATCACTTGATCACTGATACAGCAAATGTCATCATGTAAAAACACTAAGTTCATCTTAAATAATTAATATGAAGTATGAAAAATAGTGGCCAACTTAGGTATTTTGGATCTCCTTAAATAAAAATCACCCAGTGAAACCTATTTGTTCACTAGGAGCGTTTTCACTCAGTATTCACGTAATCAATCCTATTTTAGACGAAAACCAATGTAATTCTTAATAATTCATGTTATTTACTTATTTATGCAAATTAGAGAAGTCAATTGACAAACTTCTAAAAACGGCCTTTTTGTAACAAAGAATTATTCTGTCAAGTCAACAAATCTGTCTGTCATTTTAATAGCATGTTAAATTATGTCACTCGATGCAAATTAATAACTTTTCTGCACAAATTATGATAACAGATGTACATGTGACTTGTAAACTATATCTCTTTTTAGTAGTTCTTTGACAATGTTATAAATACGACTAGCAAGAAGGGTCAGAGAGGCAGTCGGAATGTCACTTTGGTAAAGTGTGTTTGTGTGTTATTGTTAGAGGTGGATAAACAATGCAAAGAACATGTAACGGAAGTACTACTTTGTGTTGTGTCATGGTCTTTGGTGGACAGTAGAATTAAGATGGCCACCAGAGTAATAAATATTTGAAGTTTACGTATTTGTTGGTTTCGCTCGTTCTTTATCATCAAAAGCTCATAAAAAACACGGGACCTCATGTTTTTAACCCTAGACAACCAGATGTAGAGCCAGCATCAGCATCGAGAGACAGCAGCGATCCAGCAAGTAGCAGCGATTACTACAACACAATGCATTTTAATGGCGCCAACCTAACATCAAGTGCTAACAAGCTCCGTAAATGGGAGTGAAATAGTGCGATTATAGCAATTAGCAATATCTACGACTAGGCGACCATTACAACTTACAGCACTGTGTAGTGGTGATGGTTTAACAGTTATTATTTCACAGTGACCCCTTATGACGTTTAACTTTGTACAGTTTGTTTAATTGGAAGTGTGACTAATTAGTCGATTTTATGTTGCAATATAATTATTTTAATGAATTCATAACCCTCTGTAAACTATACTTTTCATGGATAATACTCAGAGGTAAAACGATATCCAAATAACAATAGTCTGCCAATGTTTAGGTGCATCTAAGATGGTGGCGCCAGCTTCAAAGCAACGTAAAGCGCGAGTCTGTAGTACTATCTCCCCGTACTTTTACGTCACTTTTAACACTTATCAAGAGTTTGTATAACGTTACACGCTATATCGACAATTGATGCGACAGGCGCCATATTCATTTTGGCGTACTTTGACATTTTGTATTATAACTCGGAATACGCAAATTCAAAGTAATTGTGCACTGAAAATTTATCACCAAAACTTCACCATTACCATAAAATGTCAGTTAATAACGCATCAACGATATAAGCCTTCAAGAGGTACTATAATAATCAAGACAGGAGCTAAAATCACATGACCAAGCTCTAGCGCATTACTAATATTGTTTTCCGATCGCTCTCGAAATTATTGAGAAATATAGATTATTTATTAACAGTTCGGTTCTAAATTGTGTTGCCTGATACGTGCAACACGTCTCGGCAAAGCGGCTGACGGCGAGTAAGTTGAGTGTGGCTCGGAAAGCCCTGCCGAGCGACCTCTTGTGTGGGGATGGCGGCCAGCTTTACTCCTACCTGGTGCTTCGTGGAAGGACTTTGTGGACCTGTCGTCGAGCATTCCAACTGGATGTGGTGTAAAATTTCCAGGCTTGGAAGTATTGAGTCTTACCAACCAAGCTTCCTTTGTGTTCGTCGAAGAAGCGGGTTTTTCTCGTCCCACATGTTTACCTTGGCTTCTCAATCTCGCAGGAAAAATACATTAAGGTTCTACTTTGGTGACAATCTCATGCTCAACCTGTTGCCTTGGCACTCCATGACTGGTTATACGATAATTTCGGAATTTCAGGAGATAATTCTGAATTCAGCCCAATTGACAGTGAAAAGTATTGTGTGTTTGGTAAGTTGTGTAATGCTGTTTTGCTGCACAAGACTTTAATGAAAACTCAGGGGAAGTTTGAATTTCGCCATCGTGATGATTCCGTAAGCATCGTTCACGTAAGTAATGCAAACGGTGAACTGTAAACTGTTATAATTTTAAATATTCCCCCGGTACTAGCAAATAATGATTTAGTACAGGTTCTTTCAAAATATGACCAAATTAAAAACAATGAATTCAAAAATGGTCCACTAGGTACACGATTCAGCGTTATAATGATGTAATATCAGTGCCAAAGTTCATAAAATTTAACATCCTTTCCCACATTACTATATCTGGTTGTGAGGCACATGTTATCTACTCAGGAGATAACCCTGCATGCCACTTGTGTAACGAGCCGGGGCGCGTCTTTGCGAAAATTGGCTGCGGCGGTTGTTTGTTTTGAGGAATAATCTACAACAGTATACTAGACAGCAACCACAAGATACGACAACTGCCGTTAATGTACAGGATAGCAGTAACGCCATCTCAAAGGAATGTACAGAACAACAGCTGATCTCATTCGAGGACTATCCTCCTGTGATTAAAGAAACGAAAAAAGCATCACAGGGTGAACAGACAGGAAAACGTACTCATTTCCAATCTACAACTACTACGCAAGGTAACAGCATAGCCCTCGAAACGAGAGTGGAGGATTATCTCACTCCAAACGAACCTCTGAAGAACATAAAGCGACCACAAAGTAATGTTCGAACTCAGAAGAAGAAGATGTTGGGAAACTATCACAGACGTCAAGAAAGCAAAATTCTGACAATGCACTGAATTTACTGACCGAAATTGAGATGGAAGCAGAAAATGAAGTGCAAGCCGTGGTACATTAGTCACACCAACCAGATTAACAGATAACCTAAGCCTAACCCACAAGAAGTAAACAACAATTGATAGACGAAGGAACACAAGAAAAATACGCTCTCCGCCACTGACGAACCAGATGAGCGCAGTGCTAGGGAAACAGAAAATCACCGGCAATCTTAAGTCGCTCAAACAGCAAACTGGAGCAAAATCGTCAAGGCCAAATTTAACTGAGGTACGCCTTAAAATGAAGAATGAAGAGGAGAAAGCATGACAAAAGCACAGGAAATATTGATATGGAAAGTGAACAAACAGAATCTGAATCCTAAAATATAAACACAAACACATGAAGTTAGAAAATATTAAGTATTAGCTGCATGGAAAATAAAAGAGCTCTCGCGTTTCTAAAGTTAAATATTCGTGAGATTAGAAACGAAAAAAAGATTAACATTTGGGGAAATTTCTTACAACGAACGATGCTGATGTTGCCTTCCGGCAAGAAGTCGTCTGAGAAGAAGTAAATTCCTTTCAGGCACATAATATGTATAGAACAGTGTTGGCTAAGGTGGGAGAGAACTGCGAAGGAAAGTAGACAACGGTGATTTACAGAAAATTAAAAAAGAAAATTTTAGAACTGCGGGAAAGCGAACTAGAAGGGAAAATCACCACCTGAAAGGGTTATGGTCACATACGATATGAGAAGTAGAGCATTTATCAGCTCAAAAGCGAAAGAAAAGGGAGCAAACAGAGATATATTAACAAGATACTGTCTATGGGTGGGAACGGGTATATTAGTCTGGAAGGAATCAAAGAAGATTTCAAAGGACAGTACAGAGCACATCCATCTGATGCTCTAGAAACACCACAGTTACTACAAAACTGTACGTCATATCTAACAAACGGAAGTATGTTGTCAGAACCAGTATCTGATGAATTTGAAGACATTGCTCAAAGCTAGCCGAAACGTAGGAGTCCAGGAGGAGACGGTATTCCCTATGAACTTCATAAAATCTTCTAGTTAGTTATTAAAAAAGAATTCATTAAAGTACTGAGACAGAAATAGAAATGCAAGCACCTATACTCCGAAAAAGAACCCGGAATTATCGTACTCGTTCCTAAGAAACCGATCCCTCGAAGAATAACGGATTTCAGGTCGGTAACGTCATTGTGCGCAGACTCTAAAATATTTTCTCGTGTAATAGCAGCAAGATTAAAGCAAATGCTTCCAGATATCACTGGACGGCACAGACGTGCCGCATACCTAACAAATGTATCATAGATGGAATCTGCTCCTCAAGATATATGACCTTCTACTCATGGAAGCATCAGAAACAAACACTACGGCAACTGATAACCGATAAAGTCAGTCATCAGTGTCTAAGGGGTGTGCTAAAGCATTTCAGATTTCCACAACCAACAATAGATTTACTGCTACGAAACCAGTGCCAATTCCAAGATGCAAATCAACGGATATTTCCCGGGGGCATTCCCACTCCACCGTTCTGTCAGACATGGTTGTCCCTTATCAGTGATACTGTTTCTCACCTCTTTAGAACCATTTAATCCCTACAGTCAACACGTCAGTACAAGAATTACATGTTGGTGCACAACGATTCGCTGTAAGCCCCTAAGCTGATGATGTTACCATTAGATTACAGAACCCCAAGACACCACAAAAGTGTCATAAATAATAGATGATTGTAAAGAGCAGCAGGGGCAATGATAAACAGTATAGAACACAGCTACTGTGGCTAATTCAAGGGCTCAACCCATGCCACACACCTTCCCCGAAGGTGTTGAAATGGAAGTACTGGGACTGAAATTAAGGAACAACCTTAAAGAGTCAGTTGACGCCAGTTGCAAAGAAGTGCTAGAAAAAGTAAGACGTGCCGTGATAGCGAACAGTACAAAGAAAATAAATGTTATTCAAAGGGTTGAATGTGTAAACATATTGCACGTATCCAAAATGTGGTACGTTGCACAAATCATACCCATCGACAAAAAAATTATCGCACGAATTAAAAAATACGCTGGCTGGTTTATTTGGAAAGGTATGTTGGTTAGGGTTAACAGGCTGTGAGGCAAAATGCTAAACCCTTACAGTGAAAAATCAGCTATGTACCCCCAAATTACCAGCTGCTCAGTCGGACTTACTAAAGTCGTGCTGGGGTATCGTGACAGAAAATATAGATGACAGAAGGATGGTAGCAAACCTAATTCGTGCCTTACGAACTGCAACATATGTTTTAGAAAAGACTGCAAATGTAAGATTGTGAGCAACAAAGAAAATAATTGGAACTATTGAAAAAGAACTTCATGTCCCCCCCTCCCAACAAACCAGATGAAATACAGAGTCAAACTGGAAGACAGTCTGGTAAAATTTTGCAGACTAGTCCGTAAGTGTAAGGTTGCACTCAGCAGTTTACATTATTATGAATGATTTGATATCGACAGCTGCGCGACGCCATCATCCGTAATGCCAGTACTGCGGAATGGTTGACACTGCCATATACCGAACAGTAGGTTGATCCAGAATTGTTTATGGAAATGGACACAGTTTAAATCAGCAGGTTTGCTGTCAACCACGTTTAACGAAATAAACACCAAGAAAATAATGTACTTATAAGCACGAAACAGCGTTTCAAGTATCACATGGTTCAAATGGCTCTGAGCACTATGGGACTTAACATCTGAGGTCATCAGTCCCCTAGGACGTAGAACTACTTAAACCTAACTAAACTAAGGACGTCACACACATTCATGCCGGAGGCAGGATTCTAACCTGCGAGCGTAGCGGTCGCGCGGTTCCAGACTGAAGCGCCTAGTGTTTCCATTATACAAGACTAAAAAACATACAAGATTCATCCATTTTATAAAGTACATATACAAAGAGGGAGGAGAGAGTATGTATGACCTGAAACAACACTTGAAAGAAAACAAGAAATCCTGAACAATAAACGGCTAATTTGAATATTGTATTTGAAGTCAATATAGATGTTTTGTGATACCTTTTGATGAATAAATTTATATATATTTTTTAAAAAGCGAAATGGATAATGTCGTCGTTTACAGAGTCTGAGGATATAGCTTCGCATCCTGCTCTATGTTAATATTTTTTCCATCTTAGCGTTCTTAACACATTCTTGGACTTTTTTATGGGTGTAATCTATGTTCTGCAATATTCGATGTTGTTTATATTTCCAACTGATAAGAACGAACGAAGAATGAAAATATCTGGAGGAATCTAAGAGGACAGTTTATATTCCTAGTCAGAAAGTCGACAGCAGGTCCTGCGGTAGTCGATTTTGTGTGCGACGTCAAAATGGCGTCACGCCTGCAGGAAGTTTTGTGAAATGAGTGTTACCCATTTTTCAACAGTTGTGAACATTTACAGACTTTGTTCATATAGCTGCTTGGGCTTGAATTGATTCTTAATGAGGGCTACATTAACTGTTTATCCTTGTGCATTTCCGGGGGATCTATTTTAGACACGTTTAGTTGTCGCCGCAACTGGTCCAGGTCTTACCTTCTTTGTGCGTCGAGGTTCGCGAATCGGAAGTTAACGGGTCACTAACACCGAATATAATATTCACCCTCCCGAAAGACAGACCGCCACACTACTTACAGCTTAAACACCCATAACACACGACAGTCTGTTCATTCTCTAACATTGCAGTCCATAATTTACGAAGAGCATGTTATCAAAGGCTTCCTTAAGAACAGTGAAAAATCATAATACCTAGCCAATGTTTTTATTCCACTAGCTGTTTTAAGTGAAAAATATTGCCTGTGCATGATATTCCGGAACGGAACACACGCTGTTCTCCTTCATCCATAATCGAATTCATTTTGGACCTTTTAGACCTGATGTTTCTGCTTTTCGCTACAAAGTCTCCTCATCCTGGAGTCTCCCATGTCTTCCTGATATACTCTCCAAGCGATGTCGCAAATTTCCCTCTTCTCTATTTCTAGTTTCGACTAACTGTGATGGTGAAGTAAACAGGCAGAGTCACTTTAAAATGAACCATTCCAGCGTTCGCCTTAATCGATATAGGCAGACAACGAGAAAATCTAAATCTATATGTCCAAAAGAGAAGCCAAAATCCAACTGTTAAGACTGCAAGGCCAGACCAATAAAACAAGACACCATCTCGCCAGATTTAGTCAATGCGATAGTGTCCAATGATGCTCGACAAATTTGTTGGCTGACGCCAGAGGAAAATCGCAGTGAACTGCAAGGAACTAATGCCCCAGCACAAGTCTACAAACAGGCTTAATTACCACAATGGCGAAGTTGGAGACACTCAGGCGTACGCTGTCTGTCGGCCTATGTAAATGACCGAGTGAGATTGCATTTTATGCATTTTTAATTTTGATTGTTTTAACCACTTGTCTCAGATTATTTTGGCAAGAACATTAATATCCTCCGTTGTTGACGAAGCATAGAAAACACTCCACGCGCACCAACCGTGATTAACAGAGCAAGTGGTAAAAATTATTCTCTCACAGGAGGGTGGCATTTGAAGTTGAAACGCAGATGTTATTTCTTCGGTGCCGAACAGTGGAGCTGTTAGTTGTTGTCCAATGAAACTCTGACCGCGCACTAAGTGAAAAATAGAAAATGACCGCTCCGTTCTTCACAAATACTAAGCATTTACACACTTAACATACAGCGACGTTTGAATGGTACGCGAGGCGCTTCTTGACTCAAGATATTCTCGCTTGGACTGACACGTCCGAAGTCCAGAGTCCTTTCTTTCTACGCCACAACAACACACGTGCTGTAACATCGTCGAGAACTTTAGGCTTTTCGCAAAAAGCGTAAGTGTCATCATTACTGTTTCACTTGATCTGCCAACCCGTACATTAATCTAGTTCTTTGTCTTTTTATTTAATGTGATCGTGTTAAGTTCTTCTATCCCTTTTTTACCACAAAGGTTTCACACATATAGAATTTATAGAATAATAACAGCAACAACAACAGTAATAATAATAATAATAATGGTCTGAGTGTGCTTAATGACATTGCGAATAACAGCACCGACCAAGAACAAATAATGTTTAACATTAAAGATGACGCTGTTGCTTCTGCAGCTGCTGTTGCAGATGCTGATGGCTCTAAGAGCGTCCAGAAATGAAAATTTATTAATTTATTCTCAAAAATGTGCATCCCTGAATGACATCCTAAATGAGCAACCCGTGTTAGCCAGCAAAATTTTTTCCAAGGAATTTCCATAATTTGCTCTCACAGCCACAAACTACGTACAGCCAAAAAAAAAAAAAACAATCCAACTGAGTCAATATAATGCATACAGCAGTTCTACATAACGCAAATCTGTTGTTCTGTCTTTATTGTTCGTAACGGTCATTCGAAGTGTGAGTACAATATGTAATATTATTTCTCTTATATAAAATCTACCATATTATTTCTTTTAAATAACCATACAGAGTACTCGTACCCAGAACATTCATGCTAAACAAGCCGGCCGGGGTGGCCGAGCGGTTCTAGGCGCTACAGTATGGAACCGCGCGATCGCTACGGTCGAAGGTTCGAATCCTGCCTCGGGCATGGATGTGTGTGATGTCCTTAGGTTAGTTAGCTTTAAGTTGTTCTAAGTTCTAGGGGACTGATGACCTCAGATCTTAAGTCCCATAGTGCTCAGAGCCATTTGAACCTTTTTTTTGCCACAAACACATGAAAGACTTCCGTTTTTAGGTAAAAAAGTAACAGCTTTTTTATTCTTATAGGATATGGACGGATGCTGATGCCTTCTTCCACATTCCAGCTCTGTGTTCGACCCAGTTCAGGTTTTCATTTTTTATTATTCCTAACCTCTTTGCTCAGGGGAGAAATTGATATTTGTCCTATAGATAGTTCAGGATGGTGAGGATAAGCGATATTTGTGGGTGATGATAAAAACGAAAGAAAAGATTCGAGGTTATCCTGTACGAACGAAAACAATAATACCTACGCATCGACATCTGCATCCAGGTTCCGCAAATTTACGCCGATTTAAAGTATGTTCTATTGTAGCACACGATGTTTCTTTCGATTCCATTCACGCTTGGAACGCAGTGAGAATTATTACTGCTTACGCTCGTGAGTACTGTGCAGGATATTGGTAGTCGTCTGCAGACCAAAAACGTTTTATAAATGTTTCAAGTGGGTTTTCGCAAGCGTTTAGGCCGCTACCTTCTTGGGAGGTAGCTGGTGATTAGTACCAGCCAGATTATGACAACAGAACAGAACACAACAGAACTAGATTGTGAGAGGGACATAGCTATTTATAGGATTGTAACAGAAAATAGTGCCTACCCTGACAGTTTGACGTTTTCTTGTTGGGACTAAGTTTTTTAAATAGGACCCCAACAGATTCACTAAACTTCACTTCTGTATGCTGCAGCAGTAAACACGTAGCGAACGCGTACCCAGTGTCGGTCATGTTCATGATTGGTGCCATATTGGCGGAAGTCTAGCTGTAAGGCCTTGCGCACTTATAACAATAGTGAGAGACTGACGGGACTGCTACGGTCGCAGGTTCGAATCCTGCCTCGGGCATGGGTGTGTGTGATGTCCTTAGGTTAGTTAGGTTTAAGTAGTTCTAAGTTCTAGGAGACTTATGACCTAAGATGTTGAGTCCCATAGTGCTCAGAGCAATTTGAACCATTTTGAGAGACTGAAAACACGTGAAATACACACTTCTGCGTAGCTGCACTTTAGTTTCCTCCGCTGTTGTGGGCTACGAGGTAACTGGCGTTTCCTGGTCAATCATATGTTTCATCTGTGTTTCTTCCGTACCTGTACTACTTTCGTAAAATAATTAACAATGGCCTTCAATCTTGATTTTATTTCAATGCACGATGCATTTCGAGCCGTTACGTTACATGATAAACACAAACATCCCAATAACAAAACACAGTTGAATGTACAAACCCGAAGAGCGCAATGCTGATGCTCGCATAACTGTTTTGGAGAACCTCATGGATCGTACATTGTTGATAATGGTGCTCCGCAGCAGACCACTCCTGTGTGCTCACAAGCTGACTCAATGACATCGTCAATTACGAGTGCAAGGGGCACGGGACCATCGGGATTCGACAGTCTATCAATGGAAAAGTGTCAGCTCTTCGGGTGAATCGCAGTTTTGTTACACTAGATCGATGATTGTCCGCACAAACGCCTTCATCGAAGTGAACGGCGGCTCGGAACGTGCACCGCGCCACGGTCGTAGGCTGGTGGAAGCAGTATTGTGCAATGAGAGACATCATCATGCGCTTGCATGGGACCTGTAGTAATAATGATTGAGGACATACTGACAGCTGCGAACCACCTGCATCCCTTAATGCTTGGTGTCTTCCACAAAGGCGATGTCATCTTTCCGCGTCTCTGTGCCGAGAGCGTGCTAGTGTGGTTTGAGGAGCATTACAGTGAACCCACGATGTCTCGGCGGCCAAATTCGCCTGATTTAAACCGTATGGAACCCACTTGGGTCGCTCTCTGGCGCCATTATTGCGTATGCAAATAAGCGGACCGTTATTTACGGGAATTACTTAACCTGCGCGTAAACATCTAGTGCCACAAACATACCAACCAACCATACCAACCAAAATGTCGTTCCAAATACGGACAAACAAGCTACTAGGAGGTGATCCCAATGTTTTGGTCCATCAGTGTAAATCACAAAAAAAGTTGTCCTGCATTTTACGTACGCAATAGACGAAGAACATCCCACGCACAATACAAAGAACACAATGATGCTTTTAGACCTAACAACTATTATAAAATGACAGTTCCGCACGAGACAACCACACTTACTTTAATGGACACAGCCTAAGTCGCATCCACAACAGCCTGATTGTACTCCACACGGTAAACCATGGTAAAATGAACTTTATCTACTAGAATATTTAGAAATAATGTCACACGAAGAAAAATCTTCTGAAAAGAAAAATCTTCTGAAAACATACTGAATGACCAACATCGTGTAGTAATCATACTGCAACCTGTAACACCTATAACGCCTCTCTGTGTTAACAAACCAAAATAGCTCCCAAATTAGCTCCCATGCCCTCGAAATATAAAATTAGAAAATGTCCCAAGCCCCTCCACAAGTAGTAATTTACGAAATAGAATAAGAGACAAATAGAGAGAAATCTATAGCAGAAAAAATAATAGAAAAAGAATTTTAATCATAAATTTTGGAAGCATGGGAGGGGGGAGAAACCATAGGAATGGTTAAATTATTAGTTATTCTTATATATGAGAAAATCAATATTATAGTCACAGAACGTAGGTCTTGAACACCAAAGACAGCGTTTACTAAAGTATAAATAGACATACAATGCAATTATGATACTCCAGTCTCTATCCTCTAGTCTGTTCGAAGTCAATTAGGACGTACAGCTTTAGGAAGCAACAATAGGAGCTTTATTAAACCAGGGAGCAAGAATATATCGTGACGAGATTGTTTTTTGGGAAGCATTAATTTCAGATCAGAATTAGAACTTTTGTCATATTAGAGGAACGGGGAGGTGATCAATAATCCCTCTGACTTTAACGTCACTTCGTTTGAAGATTTAAATATTTTACGGAATTAACGATTTTTGGACAGATTCGGACTTTGTATTGTGATAGTGGAAAAGCTTTACTTCACGCGACTAGTAAACATAGTTCGTGACAGTTTATGGATATTAAACGAGAACAATCTTTTTATCGAAAGTGACAGAACATTGTTTAGTATCTCTGATATTGCTGAGATTCCAGATTAGATACTTATTCAAAGAACCCCTTTGAATGGGATCGTGTGAATGAACTGATTTATTAATAATTATTGGTAAATAAAATTACGTGTTAACTTGAAACTGACTATTCGTCTTTAACTTTACTTCTATTTAGGTTCATAAATAATTAGGTTACGTGATTTTCACCAAGAATAAACTGCAGACTAGTAATTGAAACAAGTGAACGAGAATCTATTGAAAACACTAGTATTAATTTACTTCTGGTTTTTTCCCTTCACAACTGATAAGACAATACGTGTAGTGACTCACTGGGGTTAATTTAAGAACTAGCCGGGATAAAACAAAACCCCTCAATACCAGTCTATGTATAGATAAATTAACATTCCTACTTTCATGCAAGATACGGAAGTCGGGATAGAAAAAAAGGGTCGCTACAAACCATATGATAATTTACAGCCAAATTTCACATATTTATTTTATTAATGATATCTGTGAATAATTAATGATGTAACAACTTTGTATCTTCATTTAAATAACATATCTGTGTATTTGTAGAAATTTGGCATCTTTACATTTGAAGTTCCCTGACTTGTGTTTACAAATGTGCCGTAGAATGGAACGTGTATGTATGTGTAATTACAAAGCTGTCTACTCATACTGTACTTCAAAACCATGTATCCACTACTGGAAACAGTAAGTTATTTTTCGATTTGTATTAGTTTTGTACACTTATATTCAGAATGTGCCACTCTGTAATGTACCAATGTAATTACAAAGCTGTCTACTCATACTGTACTTCAAAACCATGTATCCACTACTGGAAACAGTAAGTTATTTTTCGATTTGTATTAGTTTTGTAGACTTATATTCAGAATGTGCCACTCTGTAATGTACCAATGTAATCCTACCAGGATCGAATTAACCAAAATTTGGAAAAAATTGATGAAGACCTTAAGTGAGCCCCC
This sequence comes from Schistocerca cancellata, assembly GCF_023864275.1. Classification (NCBI taxonomy): domain Eukaryota; kingdom Metazoa; phylum Arthropoda; class Insecta; order Orthoptera; family Acrididae; genus Schistocerca; species Schistocerca cancellata. Next base: position 228,414,380 of record NC_064633.1, read on the forward strand.
AGGGCTCGAAATGCATCGCGCATGGAAATAAAATCACGTTTGTGACTGATGGCGGTTGTTGTTTATTTTACATGTATTTTATTTCCCAAACTACCGCATGGTGTTTTCATACTCATCAACCAGCCTACTTTCTTATCTTCCACAGGGTATAGCATACTGCACAATATATTGAGCAAACATCAATATTTTTGAAGGTCTGCAGTCTTTTCCAATACATTGTGCAAACCATCTCGAACGATCTCAAACGATCAGTATTCTCAGTCATGATCGTCATCATCATCTTGGAACAGTTTCCAGCCCCAGGCTGGATATATCTCGAACACAGGCCTCGATGAAATTCTGCTTTTTCAATAATTAATAAAATATGCCCAAACGTTTAATTAACCCTAAAAGACATTAAGAATAAATTTTATCTGTGTACATAAATCTGTAAAGTAAGGAGAAAAGGTCATAACTGAATATAAAAAATTAAATTTTTATTATGTTCATATAAAGAATGTTCCAGAGAAATGTTTATATATCGAAACTATATAAAAGAATCTCTGTAAAGCAAGTTTTGACTGTATAAAACCAGGAGCTGTGATCCTTCTCTCTCTGTCTCGTCCGTTTTTGATTTCCGTCTCATAAAATGTACGTGTAGCTCTCGTATCTGTAAGTTTTGGTTCAATAATTACGTTAATTTAATTATTACAGCCGTGTTCAATAAACCTACTTTCGTCTTCCACTAATGCCACATCTCAATTTATATTATATGCTGCAATTTAGAACTTTTTCAAGCTGCAGCAAAGGAGATTTCCGACGAATTGTTTGGAGGCCACAGCCGAACGCTACTAGTGTTCAATCGGAATTTACTTTATCAAACTTTTATTTCAGCGTCCCTGAGATCTCTTTTACCGATCTTTTCTATCAATATCCGGGCAATGTAATTACGCAAACTGCGTAATTTTGAGATCGGTCTCTGCCTCTGAATAATGCCGTCGGTCAACGTTCTCGACCGTCTGATGGGAATCTGGTGCTGGATGGCAGAATGCAAATTCACTATTAAGCTAGTAAAAATTTTCTACGTACCATTTTACCATTTCAGAAGCTTTGTCACCAGCAGACGTGATTAAAAATTATATAATATTTTTTTAAAATACCAGTTATATTATTTCGACATCTAGTTCTCTTTTCCCAACACCCTTCTGTTTTCTCTTTGGTCCAGTTCTCACCTCTTTGTTCCACACTCTCGTCCACACTTTTCAGCGATCTGTCTCTTGGTCTTCCTTTTTGTCGTTTCCTTCTTCGTGAATCTTCTTGGGAATCCCCTTTTTCCATTCTTTTTAAGTGCTCATATCATCTCAGCCTTATGATTCTGTCCTGTACTGCAAGAGTCCCTCTTTCAGCATTCCTCTTATCCTTTCTTTCCTCATCCTCTCTCCTTGTAACTCCTATCCTACTTCTGAGGAACTTCATTCCATATGCCTTTAGTCTGTTTACGTCTCTTTTCTTCATTACCTATGTTTCAGATGGGTTGTAGTAACTTCTACATATTACTTTTTTTGTGGTCCCTCTTTGTTACAAACCAGGCTCCTAATATTTCGCAGGAATGCTTGTGCATTTCTGCGAAGTTCACTGATCTCTTTCTCATTTCTCCCATTTTCCTGCACCACACTTCGCCAGTATCTTCTTCATTTGTTCACCGCCAATCCTTATTCCGCTAGTTGGTCTTCCTTTCTCAATGTAACCAGGATCTCACATTGGTTGATATTAAACATCGTTCCATACTGTCTCATAGTTCTTCCCAAGCATCCAGCTGTTCTTCAATCTCCTCCCCCCTGTTTCACCAAATCAAGTCATCTGCGAAAACCATAGCTTTCGTCTTATCTACTCCAGTTTTTTTGCCATCTTAGTCATTGTATCATCCAAGAACACAATGAAGAGGAGAAGTGACAAAGGGCTGCCCTGTTTCACACCATTTGTTTTCTGGAACCAATTCGTCGTTTCAATGCAGCGAGTATAGCGCAATAACTATTGAGCGTGTGGGGGGACCCTTTATACATTTCTGCTCCTACTTCTTACATACCATTTACGATTGACACACACGTAAATCGTTCGGTCTGGCGTCGTAAACCGTAAACCGCTGACACATGGGAACTGTCTCGGAGCTATTTCTCTGGAGCTTATCTCTAACGAGCATTGACAGCGAAAGTACGCTGAGAGCACTGCGCATTTCCGCGTGCTTGTTTCCACTATCAGAGCCCTCCTCCCTCTCTCCGCGTCAGCGCGTTTCTGCTGTTACGTGAGCCCAAGCACAGTTTACGTTTCAAGTTACTAACATCTAGATTCAAGTAGCGGCTGCAGCGGACAGATTTTTCGGGGACAATGGGGTGTCACACTCTCCGGGTAACGAACCCTTAGGTGGGATATATGGAAAACAGAGATGCGGAAATTAGCTCGTAAGTCTCGGGGTGCTCCAGAATTTCTGAATGCATTCCTCGTAGATCACGCCTCATTACACTCTTGCGCATATAAACACTCATCTGACGTCACGATACGGCACTGGTGATGTTAGGATCGTAACTGCAAAAATACATCGGTTTGCGTGGAAGAGTTCTAGATGTTGATCACACACATGTACATAATATTTGCTGTCTTCAGTTATACTGCACTGGGCTTTACGATCATCTGCACATTCCGTCAGCAAGTTAAGAAAAATGACTTCTTGGTAGTTCCAGGCAGAAGATTACGAAGACGGTCACGTCGACAGAGTATATAGCTTCGAACACTAACAAGTAGACCACACGCCGATCGGATTCTTGTATTTTTTCATTTTTGGTGAGTGCAGTTCAGAACTGCAACATCACTACCCAAAGTAGTTCGATGTATATCGACTTTTAAGTCTTTAATATTTTAAAGTAAGGCCAGTTATTTTCAACGTGACAAGCAACGTGACTCTTTGGTAGAATACTCGTCTGCCGTGGAGGGACCCTTGGTTCAGTCCCCAGTCGATGCAACTTTCTATTAAAGGATACACGTTCTACGAGCTTTTCCGTGAAACGCAAAATATGTAAAGTTGGAAATAATCAGTAACGCTCCAGAATGGCATTGGCTGGTTCGAGTGTCATTTCTGTTATTCTATTTTTTTGCTCAGTTCGAATACGTTGAGTCTATTAAATAGAAAATTCGTAAAATATATTCCACGCCTATATAATTGTCTTTCTATGATAAATGCACATCTTATTTCGAATTACATAACAGTTTAAAATATGCCATTGTCAGGCCGCTCTCCAAAAAGGGGACACCACAGATGTCAATTATCGGCCAGTATCCTTGCTTACAGTATTTTCAATAATCTTCGAGAAAGTAACGTACTCAAGAGTGGTTAGCCATCTCAACATTAATGGGATACTTTGTAAATCACAGTTCGGATTTCAAAAATGCTGTTCCTCTGAGACAGCAACATACAATTTCACCGTCCACATAACAGAGTCATTAAATAGTAAAATGTTCCCAATAGGAATTATCTGTGACTTGTCCAAAGCATTTGATTGTGTGAACCATGATACTGTTACAGAAATTACAGTTCTATGGTATAAATGGAATAGCATATGAGTAGTTTAAGTCGTACCTACAGAACAGGAAGCAAAAGGTTTCCTTATATGAGTCAAGTGATTTAAATAAGTTTGCTACTTCATCCAACTGGGGTGAAATTACATTAGGTGTCCCACAGGGTCCAATCATGGGTCCCCTTCTCTTCTTGACATATGTGAACGACCTCCCTTCCTATCTGAAACAGGAAGCTGAACTGACACTGTTTGCTGATGATACAAGCATCATTTTAATCCAGCAAAAGAAAGTCCAATTGAAAATGATACAAATAAGGTCTTTGGAAAAGTCATTAATTGGTTTTCTGCAAATGCGCTTGCTCTAAACCTTGTCTAAACACAGTACATCCAATTTTCTGCTGCAAAAAGTATAGTTACTTGAATAAATATAACACATCAACAGAAGTCAGTAGACAGGGTAGAGCATACTAAGTTTTTGGGTGTACATATAGATGAGAATGTTAATTGGAAAATTCATATTTTGGATCTTCTAAAGCGACTAGGTTCAGAAACATTTGCAATCAGAATAATTGCCAATTTTCAGGATATAGAAATTAGTAAGCTAAAATACTTTGCATACTTTCACTCTCTGATGTCACACTGAACAATATTTTGGGGGTAACTCAACATTTAGATATTTTGGGGGTAACTCAACATTTAGATAAAAATTATTCACTGCTCAAAAGACTGTGGTTAGAATAATGTGTGGGGTTCATAGTCGCACATCTTGTAGGCATCTTTTTAAAAGATTGGCAATTCTTACAACAGCCTCACAGTACATTTACTCACTAATGAAATTTGTTCAACAACATGGACCAGTTTGAAAACAATGACATTCATGATTATAATACCAGAAAAAAGAAAGACTTACACTATCCTTTACTCAACCTATCTTTGGCACAGAAAGGGGTAAAAACATGCTGCTATAAAAATTTTCGACAAATTACCAGATGAAATAAAATGTCTGACAGACAGCAGTAATAACTTCAAAAATAAGTTGAAACCATATCTCCTTGACAACTCTTTCTATACCATAGAAGAAATCTTGAATAGGAATGAATAAAGCTATAAATGTAGTATATGCATTTTGTGCCATTTAAGGGAACTGGTTAAATAATAGAAATATTAATCATTAACTATGTAATTCATATGTGCATTTCTTGTGCACTTGACACGTTACACATCATAACGGCTACCGTACCGTGCGATTGATCAATGGAACACGCAACCAAACAACTAACTAACACAAAAGTCCAGTTTTAATTTGCAAATATAAACATTTAATTACCGATCTTTTATAGATTAGCTTAACGCCCGCTGCTTCGCTCGCGTAGACTGTATAGTCTGCAGAGACTTTTTTTCATTTTTTTTCCATTTGTCGAATTTTTATGTTGTCCACAAACTGCAATATCTAAACTTTTCATTTTAATCAAGGCCACAGAAGTATGGTCTTTCCCGAAAATACTTCTGACGAAAAAGCGATTGTGGTAGATGGAGTCCAAGGTTTTCGTTAAACATGCATTTTGCGTTCTTGTTGTGATGTTCTGTAGAAACTTTCATACCCTAACAGTCATTTCTTTACATCCAACCGAGAAGTGAAATACCAAGTTTCATTGATTTAGCTTCAAAATTTTTTTTTTAATATAACGAAATATTTTCTCAAAAATTTGGGGTTGAATTTCCAAAAAATACTGAAACACTTATTTTTTATTTATAACTGAGAAATAGAGCAAATAGAAGATAGACAGATTTGTCGGTGTTCAATATGACTGCTTCGTAAGAACTTGACTGACTACGAAACGAAATTTCCTCAAAGCAGGCAGTCGTGTAATCGTTAAGTCATTAAGGTTTAGACATGTCTTCAATCTAACTGTGTTAATTCGGAGACAGTTTCTTTCCAAACAGTTTTCAGATACGGTCTCTGTGTGTTGAATATATAAGTGACATTTTGCTAAAGAGTGTAGAATTTTTGATCGGCCTTCGAATGTATCCCCAGAATATACTTCATATATAATAAGAATTTGCTGTGTGTTGCATAGTTTTGCTCGTGGTCGAGACAGACACACATCTGGAGACACTGAGGACTTGTGTGGTACCTGTACTGTTGCTGTATCTTCTTCCGAGTCACGCTTAGTTTCTGAAAAGCTCTTCTGATGATACATTCCTGAAAACAATTGTCGCCTGAAATCTACGCACCATTTTTAGTCAGGTGTATAATAGTGTTTTCAATCAAACCCAATCTGAGGTTTCAGACAGCGTCATCCAATAAAACACTTGACATTTATTAAAATAAAGAGCCCATTTCTCTAGGTAATCAATTGCTATGGTATAGAAAGCCATTGCCTCTTCCTCAAATGTCGAAATCAAATTGTTTCTTGTTTAGGGTTCTCATTCTTTAATTTGTTGAAATTTATCTTGGTTTGCAAGCCAATAAAATATGTAGTCTTCCTTTCATGCAGACATCTTTGAGTGTCGAACAATATATTTCTTATTTCAATTATCGAGACTTCATCTCCACGCTTTTTATATATTTTTTTCGAATAGAGTCAAGTTTTACTACAGAGACATTAAGTAAATTTCACTGATCGGACTACTGAAAAAGTCTGAAATTACTTAGGGTAGCCTGTCTTCAGCGTCAAAAAATTGTCTGATATATATAAGAAAACTGAGTAATCCCCTAAAAGATGGAAGTTTAGCTCTTTGACAAGTGCACATTATATGGGTAATATTTAGGGCAAATGTTTTTTCAACTAGTGTAGACACATTACTTTCCGACAGAGTGTACGGCATACTTCTCTTTCTAAATAAGAAATTCAATAAGAGGTAATTTGAAAGTAAATTCTGGGTGCCTCAATTTCTCAAAGGAAAAGTTGTTAAAGGTTTGCTAAAAAGGAAGCCAGTTTAGCCAACTGTGTAACTGCTACAAATGGAAACATATACACTCCTGGAAATTGAAATAACAACACCGTGAATTCATTGTCCCAGGAAGGGGAAACTTTATTGACACATTCCTGGGGTCAGATACATCACATGATCACACTGACAGAACCACAGGCACATAGACACAGGCAACAGAGCATGCACAATGTCGGCACTAGTACAGTGTATATCTACCTTTCGCAGCAATGCAGGCTGCTATTCTCCCATGGAGACGATCGTAGAGATGCTGGATGTAGTCCTGTGGAATGGCTTGCCATGCCATTTCCACCTGGCGCCTCAGTTGGACCAGCGTTCGTGCTGGACGTGCAGACCGCGTGAGACGACGCTTCATCCAGTCCCAAACATGCTCAATGGGGGACAGATCCGGAGATCTTGCTGGCCAGGGTAGTTGACTTACACCTTCTAGAGCACGTTGTGTGGCACGGGATACATGCGGACGTGCATTGTCCTGTTGGAACAGCAAGTTCCCTTGCCGGTCTAGGAATGGTAGAACGATGGGTTCGATGACGGTTTGGATGCACCGTGCACTATTCAGTGTCCCCTCGACGATCACCAGTGGTGTACGGCCAGTATAGGAGATCGCTCCCCACACCATGATGCCGGGTGTTGGCCCTGTGTGCCTCGGTCGTATGCAGTCCTGATTGTGGCGCTCACCTGCACGGCGCCAAACACGCATACGACCATCATTGGCACCAAGGCAGAAACGACTCTCATCGCTGAAGACGACACGTCTCCATTCGTCCCTCCATTCACGCCTGTCGCAACACCACTGGAGGCGGGCTGCACGATGTTGGGGCGTGAGCGGAAGACGGCCTAACGGTGTGCGGGACCGTAGCCCAGCTTCATGGAGACGGTTGCGAATGGTCCTCGCCGATACCCCAGGAGCAACAGTGTCCCTAAGTTGCTGGGAAGTGGCGGTGCGGTCCCCTACGGCACTGCGTAGGATCCTACGGTCTTGGCGTGCATCCGTGCGTCGCTGCGGTCCGGTCCCAGGTCGACGGGCACGTGCACCTTCCGCCGACCACTGGCGACAACATCGATGTACTGTGGAGACCTCACGCCCCACGTGTTGAGCAATTCGGCGGTACGTCCACCCGGCCTCCCGCATGCCCACTATACGCCCTCGCTCAAAGTCCGTCAACTGCACATACGGTTCACGTCCACGCTGTCGCGGCATGCTACCAGTGTTAAAGACTGCGATGGAGCTCCGTATGCCACGGCAAACTGGCTGACACTGACGTCGGCGGTGCACAAATGCTGCGCAGCTAGCGCCATTCGACGGCCAACACCGCGGTTCCTGGTGTGTCCGCTGTGCCGTGCGTGTGATCATTGCTTGTACAGCCCTCTCGCAGTGTCAGGAGCAAGTATGGTGGGTTTGACACACCGGTGTCAATGTGTTCTTTTTTCCATTTCCAGGAGTGTGTGTGTCATCAAGGCAGCTGACTGTGAGTCGCTTTATTGCAACAATAAAAACTTTTTCTCGATATTGTTAGCCATGTGTGATTCCCACTATACACTCGTGTGCACTGACATTGTAGCAAATAGAAGATCGTCAGATTCATCTGTGTTCAAAGAATTCACAATGACACTAAATTGCCTCAAAGGAGGCAGTTGCATGAAGCCCGTAATTACTACCCTCTTGTTGGTGATTAAGGTTACGGTATGTAATCTTTCTTACTGCAAATACGAGCAATTTTCTTTTCAAAGAGTTTTCAGATACAGCGTCTGTACAGCTAGAAGATGTATTCAATGTATTTTTGAAATTCTTGCTAAAGAGCGCAGAGTTTTTTCTCAGACTGATTGCATCTCCAGAATTTGCTGGAGATAATATAAAAACTTTGTGTGTGTTGCACAGCTTTGTTCGTGTTCGAGACAGATACAGATTCGACGATATTTTGGCCCAGTGGCCTTTTTTGCTCCACCAGTGTCCGGTAGTGCCTTAGGCCGGTATTACGCTATCATATTTCTTTGTAAAAGTTGGTATGTCAAATATTTACGTCAAAGAAAGTTTCAGGTGTATAGGAATCTTTGTAAAATCTCGCCTGTTGTCAAACAAATATGATCAAATCTAGGGCCTCGCCGTAGATTTGATCTCAAAAGTCGTTCGTCTTCTGTTCACTGCAATGTGTAACCGCTTGGAGCGCTGGCATCGCTACAACAATTTGACGTCTCTGTAGTGTATTTGCAAAACATGACTTCAAAATTGGGGTGTACCTACGACTCTTTTTTTAACAAACTTCTTTCGACTAGGATAGGGTGGGTGGCGGTGGGGGTTGAGCACAGTGCTCGCTATTAATTGTGTGTTGACGGCAGGTGGCATATGCTGCAGGCGCCGTATGACCACAGTCACAGCTACAGCCATCCACCTCTACGTCTGGAAAGTGGAAACATCCAGGCAACTTTTCAGCAAGCCGGAATAGAGGATGTGTGGTCAGTCTAAAATAAAAAATCTTTCTTACTTTTCTATTTTACTTTGTCTATTTTTGACCTCTGGACGCCAAAAGTTAAAAAGTGCTTCATCTGTTTCGTACTTTATTAATTTTGTAGTCGTTGGAACACTAATTCCATTAATTAATTTGTTCAAAAATAAAAATAATCCTTATTGCCTATATAGTGTACTAAACATTTATTTACCTTCAAATATTCCCCTTCTCAGCTTTATAAATCGCTTCACAAGTTTCTGGAATTATTCCGGTTAATGTGGTTCAAAATGGTTCAAATGGCTCTGAGCACTATGCGACTTAACTTCTGAGGTCATCAGTCGCCTAGAACTTAGAACTAATTAAACCTAACTAACCTAAGGACATCACACACATCCATGCCCGAGGCAGGATTCGAACCTGAGACCGGAGCGCTGGTTTATGTGCAATGTAATACTCGAGTGCTGTGTATTGAAAACTAGAGTAGCTCTCTCCTGTATCAAGAAATTCCGGAGTCACGGTTTGCCTTTCTTCTGCACGTATAGCATTTCTTAAGAGAGTTTCTGTTTTGTAAAATGAGAAGCCACTTTACTGAGCAAATACTGGAATACACTCTCATCCATTCGTAAGTAATTTATATGTAAGACTTGACGTCTTCCACCTGCATCACTCTTAACAAATTGTGCTGAATGCTTTTATTGTCTCGACGTAATACCTATGGCTTCATCCAAGTATGTTCCCTTTTCTTCCGCCGCTTTTCTTCCGAATAAACACGCAACCCAATTATGGTACTAGCAACTGCAGCGCACAGTAAGTTTTCCTCTATCTTGAAATTTAACGATAAATATGACGAGCGTGTAAAACCCCATTTTAGCGCCACGTCAAAGATCTTTGTCGAAGAAACTGGACGAATATTTGATCATATTTCTTTGTCACAGAATAATGATAGTGTAGTACGCAACTGACCGCCGTGCGGTGGCGCTGAACGTCTGAAGGCACCCACTTTGCCAGCGGACGCGCCACTGAGAAGCGCTTCTCAGTCACTCCAGTGTGAAGGTCGCCCAAAGTTGCATAGGGTTTGCCAAGTACCTGTACATCCAGAAATGGAATCAAACCACCTGTATTTCCATACTTAACTTTATATTAGAATTAATATTATTCAGGAAATTCAGAAATACTGAGAATTCTTTTTTCCATGGGGCAATATAAAGAACGTATCACGCGCATACTGCAACCAACCTGAAGGTTTCGTCTTCGGAATATGAAGGGCGCCTCCTCCAAATTTTCCCGCAAAAACATTCGCTACTAACAGTGCTGGGTGAGTTCACCATACCATCAGTTTCGCCACAGCATTTTTGTCCCATTGCAAATAAGTAGATGTGAAGTGATGTTTAAGGAGATCTACCATATCCTTTGCGAAAGTACTTTCCAACTGTGGCATCACGTCATCAAGAGTCAACAGCGATACAACATAAAACTGAACATAGTATTACTTAGGTTCAAAAGGAAGGATTTTAATTTTTCGATAAAATGAATCTTTAATATATGTGTGAGTTTTTCCTATTAATGACTCTAGGACAGTACGTGAGTGTTTGGGAAGACCATGGGTTTGGACAATCAATGGCACTTACAAGTGGTCTTAATGGAATGCCATATTTGTGAATTTTTGGTAAACCTTACAATCTTGGAGGCAATTCTTCAGATTTAAGGAGACCCTTCCTGTCAATGGAAGTAGTCTAAGTGCTGTTTATTAGCTTATACTTTATCTTGAGAACTAAAGTCGTAGGAACTCGCTGAAGTCCTCTGTTTCTTCCTGGTTCTAATAAGTCTCAAATCTTACCGTCGTAGTCTTCTTTCTTCATTACCATTGTAACATTGCCTTTATCGGCTGGAAGAATTAGTGTGTCTTTATCAGAATTTAAATCTCTGTGAGCTTTTATCTCGCCTTTCGTTACGTTACTGCTAGGTGCTTTGCTACTAAGCAATATCTTGGCCCATTCTATGCCTCTTATCTGCAGGTGGTTTAGATAAATTGATTCCAGCTTCGATATTAGCAAGTACTGAAATAAGGCCAATTGTGGGACTTAGCGCTAAATAAAACAAACAGCTGCAACTCTTCTCCAGTACAAGCTCCATGACGTACGTCAGCGCGACTCCACGATCTGAACCAGCGGTCTGATGACGCCACGAACCGACCATCGCGTGGATACATGGTCAGTTCGGCTTGCTGATCTTGTTTGAAACTGCATCTGCTTTCCGGTTCATTAAAGCTTCTCACGATGTCTCCATCATTGGAAGTCGTAACGTTAGGTAGAGAATTATGCTTTGTGTCACGACCTTATGTCCATAAAACCAATATCGACAATAATTCATCTTAGGTTTATTCACAACAAAGAACAAAAGACAAACGTTTTTTTAACAAGGTTATTGTAAAAAAAATAGGTGCTGCAAAACTGCATACTTCGGGTCTTAAAATCTTTTACTTGTAGGATTCTTGGCGAACAATTTGTAAAATTACAATAGCTAAAACATACCAGTCGAATCCACAACTTGGCCTCTTTTAGACACTATTTATGCCAATAACAGGCAGAATGACTTCTTCATTAGATAGTGGTACGATTCTAGCACTGGAAGTTTACAACGGAAAACCATTTTCCATAACTTAATAAATCTTTGTAAATGAACATCTGGACGTTTAAAAGATTTATACGAAAGTAATCAAAAACACGGAGCTCTCGAGTGCCAACCTATTACTATTTTTTCAAAAATTGCCTTTTTTTAAAAAATTACGTTTAATATGCTAGTTACTTTATCAAAATGACAGAATCCTTAGAATCGAGCAATATCCTCAACGAATACGGAAAACGGATAAGTAGTGAATCGGATTTATCTGCCAGATGATGGGTACATCCGGAACATGTACAGTAACAGTCTTGGTAGTCATCTCATTCTTTCATATATCGTCCTTCAGAGAATATTCTGCTAATCAAATACTATTTTGAACACTACGTCAGAAATAATAGTCCCGAGATTTTGTTAATTCCGCATATTAAATTTTGGAAGATTAGCAGTAGACAGTCGTTTGTTGAACAATGATATATAAATATGGTATAACATGATAAAACACCGATTATTTCTACACTATCGCTGAGGGTGTTAACAAAATGCATTGTGGGTCAACCATTGGACTGCTGATGCTGATTTCTTTCTGCAGAATATGAGAAATGTTTTTTATGTAATAGGAATATTATGAATAACACAGTAATAGAGTTTCAGTGATTTACTTATGACAGTATGTAATATTTTTAAAACTTTACTATTTTATCCATCACCAGCAACTGTAATTGCCGGCCGCGGTGGCCGAGCGGTTCTAGGCGCTTCAGTCCGGAACAGCGCGACTGCTACGCTCGCACGTTCGAATTGTGCCTCGGGCATGGATGTGTGTGACGTCCTTAGGTTAGTTAGGTTTAAGTAGTTCTAACTTCTAAGGGCCTGATGACCTCAGATGTTAAGTCCCATTGTGCTCAGAGCCATTTAAGCCATTTGAGCAAATGTAATTATACATACCGAATACTCACCAAGCATCTGCAAAAGAGGAGCTATTTCCTTAACCGGTTTCTTCAGAAGGCTTTAACCACCTTATTACTTGCGAATGTCAAGAATAAGATGCATGCAGCACATTTTTATGGTCATGTGGTCCATATTGCCTGTACGAAAATGGTATGAAGAAGCCAAACAGCAAGTGCAGACACCGTGCCACAACGGCTCTGACACCAAGTCTGCACTTACTGTTTGGCTTCCTCATACCATTTTTGTACAGGCAATATGAACCACATCGTCACAGCAATAATCTGCATGCATCTTGTTGACACACGCAAATATTGCAATGGTTGTAAGTTTCTGAACAAGGCCAGTAAGCGCCTGAAACCGGTTAACGAAATAGAATTTCTTTTATGCACCTGGGTTGCTGTTTATTGCCATATATTTTTAAAGCCTCTTGAGTTGCAGTGTTGGGAAGAAGTGCTTTCAAAATATCAAGGGAACTCATTTAACTCACCTATTTAAAATAAATCCCTTCTAAACTGTACACTGTTGGATATTGTACGAAACTTGATAAAATGATTGTGTTTAATATACCTAGAAGTGGCATTCGAAGATACTTTATGGGAATGAATTATTGAACCAGAGGACTGTCTTGTACATGAATAATGCGGGCGAAGTTACGTTCTACCTAAATATATCAAGAGCTTAAACTCACTCAGTACATTAATATTCTGCAAGGGACGGAACTGATCATGTTACTTCTTGGGATCAACCGAAATTTAAACCTTGTTATTTAAGTTACGCTAGTTCACTATAACAGCTAAGGTTATACACAGGAAAGTGATTAGCATTCCGTTAGTTTTTCATAGGAAAAGACGCGTACTCTTGGCAGACGCTCGACCAAGGAGGTACTCAACTGGGAGCGCCAGCGCCGCGGTGATGGGCAACGTCTTACAGAATTTTGGGGCTCTTTTCTTCTCCCGCTTGTTGTAATGTAAGCCTTTGTCCGAGGCTTGGTTCCACACTCTCTTCGAGGTTCCTGCCTGCGCTGATTCCTCCGTGAATGGACCGTAAATTCTACAACTCAGTACTTTTCGAGAACATTGTACTCTGTAGCAGCACCGGGTTTAAATCTGCACCATCTCCTCCTCCTTGTTGCCATCTCATTCACGAATACATAAAGAGAGCGCCAGATATTAAAAAAAAGTTTTTACACCGTCTCACACATGAAATCATACACCAGCTGGGGGAAATGATTGGTATAACGTTAGCAACACAGTTTAAGATGAGTATTTTGATCTTCATACAGGAGAGCAGTCTATCTGTATCGGCGTGGGTAGTAGCTGTGGCTGTGTCAGAAACTCAACAACGCAGGAATACCGGTGGTAGCTTGCGCTGCACGCTAGCATCACTTTCATTCGAGTTCTCTCGTTTCGCGAACTTTTGGCCTGGTACGCTCTTGTTCTTAATGTTAAGAGTCATTCTCTATAGCGAGCCCGTTATGAATATTTGCAGACAAGTTACGTTGTTCTTCGGCCGTTATTTACTGGCATACAATATAGAACTGCTTGAAATACATAAATAAAGGCAAATTGTATCGCAGGCTTCTGATGTTAAGTAACTGACGAACCCTCAGAATTCAAGAGACGCATATTATGAATCACACTGCTGTGAAATATCTAAACGTAGTCGACGTATTTGAGATGATAAATGAGGTGTTAAGAAACGAATGCAAAATTCATCCCAAAGCTTGTGGAACTTCATACACCAGTGGCCATAATTATCTACATCTACTGTGTGCTGCTGGCATTTATCAGATCAAACGGTCGGGCATTGATAGCAAAAGGGCAGTTGGCGTTCGCAGTATCATTAGGCGCGCAAACTACGTCGAGTTGCAAGAAATTACAAAGTTACCATGATGTAACCGTTGAAGTGAAAAGTAAATAATTCTAAAAGCACACTGCACAGCACAAATGACCGCTTTTTCAGATCACCATAATTGTCTCCCATTGCGCAGTTTTAAATTTGGCTCATATGTAATGGTGCAAACGTGTGGCGCCCTGGCACGCCACACTCCACTGGACCGGTGACGTTACAAACAGCAAGCAAAAAGCTCAGAAGTTCATGTGAGGTGTAAGGTGGGTTAATGATGTCACATCGGCACCAAATTTCACCTCAATTCTGCCCAACACGACCGTGGATGCGCCACACGATGGGGAGGTCTTCACACCACCTCATACCCGCATTTAAGCCCTTCTTTTGATCTCTCTACGATAGTGGTCAGAACTGCGACGCACGCCATTGAAACCTCGCTGTTTTCTTGCGGGCGGCGAAGAAAACAGACACACCGTCGCTCAGCAAGAACACGAAAAGGCCCCGGGGTGTGGCATACAGGGCGTCAGTGAAAGCACCCCTTCTCATGTGTCGTTGATCCCACACATTACGCGGTCGAAAGCGACAGTTCGTAGTACACTGAGCAACAGGACGACGGACGACGTTCTCGAAAATTTTCGACAGTGCTGACACCTCCCGGACGCTTCAACACTTCTCTAAGACATCGTGTCCCAGCAACTCCATTAAACGTAATCGCACCCCTTTGGAGTGCAGTGAGACGACAATTTTTGTCTGGTCTACGGGGTGGTCCACTACAGACTGTTAAAAATCATTCAACGAAATTAGAAAGTGACCCGAAGCAGCAAAGGCTTCTTAAACTTTTTCAGTTCCCCCGTTTCGCACTCTGCTCTGGCGTGATCACAGCGGGGTACCACATTGACATATTTGTGAGTTCAATGGCAAGGGGTCCGCCTACGATCCCCATCCCATCCAATACAGCTACACCCTCAGTGGCTCCCACCCATATTTATTATTTTGAATATGTGCCTTTACACAGAAAATGTGCGAAATAGCCCCAGCCACCTGCAGGTAGTCAACCACATGATAACCCTCCGGTTTTCTGTGCAAAAACCCATCAATAAAATTCTCAATAAGTGGGTGGAGGGGGGGGGGGTGGATGGCGTTGCTGAACTGGGTCGGGTGGGGCATCTTAGAAGGACCCTTTGCCATTGCACTGACCCATGTATCAATGCTGCACCCCTCTGCTCATGCCGTAGCAGAGTGCGAAACAGGAGGGCTGAGAAGGAACAAGCAGCCTTTCTGCTTCCGATCATGTTCAGATTTCGGCGAGTGATTGTGAACGGTCCCTCGTCACACTGCAAGCCAAAGGGGGTGCGATTATGTTGGAAATTTTGGAAATTTGTGGTACGGTCTTATGGGGCCAAACTGCTGAGGTCATCGGCCTCTAAGCTTACACACTACTAAATCTAACTTAAACTAACTAACGCTAAGGACGACACAGGCACCCATGCCCGAGGGAGAACTCTAACCTCCGACAAGGAGAGCCACGCGGACCGTGAAAAGACACCTGACACCACGCGGCTGCGATTATATTCAGTGGTGTTTGTTAGCCCACGATGTGCTCCTTAGAAGATGGTTCAAACTTCACGAAGAGTCAAAAACGTTGTCCTATTGCTCATCGCACTGCAAACTGCCGTTTTCGACAGCGAAATGGGTGTGAATCAACGCCCCACGAGAAGGGGTTGTTTCATTTCATTAACAGCCACTACGCCTTTTGCGTGTCAATTCTGAGCGGCGAAACGTCTGACATGTTTTCCTCGACCACTCTTAAATAACCGCGTGATTTCAACGCTTAGCATCGCGATTTTGACCATCGTAATGGCATCAAAAAGAATGGCTGGGAGGGCATGTGACGACCTTATCGTGTGACGCGTCCACGATTGCGTTGGGCGGAACTGTGGTGAAATTTGGAGCCAATGTGGCATCATTACCTCACCTTACACCTCGCATGAAGTTCTCAGCTCTGGTCGATTTATCGCATGTGTCGACACCATGCTGTTTGAAGATCCGCCGAGTCCGAGAATTACATAGCAGATCGCCACGCTTTTGCACCATACAGAGGAAAGTTGTACGCATCTTTGAGCCAAATTTCAAACTTATGCGTCGCAATGGGAGACAGTTACGGAGTTCCGAAGAAATCTTTTAGGTTGTACAATGCATTGCCAACGACACTAAGGACTCGAGCATCAGCTTTTTAAAAATGCCCAAATGGTTAATCTCGTCGGCATGTCGCGTTACAGTTGAGATGAGGTCTTTAATCTCGCGTATCTCAAGTGTGTTAAACGTATAATCTGTCCAATACCGACGCACAGCCTCTTCTCCCCCACCCCCCTTGCGCAACGACTAGTTTGCCGAATAATACAATTATTCTGGAAATGTTTATCATTTCTGATCTTCGGAGAATTCCAGTGGAAAAAAAAATGGTTCAAATGGCTCTGAGCACTATGGGACTTAACATCTGAGGTCATCAGTCCCCTAGAACGTAGAACTACTTAAACCTAACTAAGGACATCACACACATCCATGCCCGAGGCAGGATTCGAACCTGCGACCGTAGCGGTCGCGCGGTTCCAGACTGAAGCGCCTAGAACCGCGCGGCCGGCAAATTCCAGTGGAACGTCACCGGTCTGCTGATCGCCATTTTGAGTTCCGTTCTCCCTCTCCCCTTAGCTGAAAGTCGGCAGCCACACACAGTTGTTGGGAGCAACAAAAATGTGTCGCAGCTTTTATCCCCTTGCGAATGCGCAGATGACGGACAACGATTTCGGAACATCCTCAGTGAGAATATAACCAAAACTTGTTCCAGGTTCACACGGGAGTAGGCAGTTCCCTTTATTTTGTTTCGCACCGAACTAGGTTGCAGTTACAGTCTGAATCCATGGCCACAGAATGACAAAAAAAAGTATTACACCACAATGAAGTAAAAATTTTAGCGTGTTTGTGTCATGTTGGCAGTTCTTTATAACAAACAACTGAAATGATGAGAAATAATGATGATGTCTGCCTAGTCTCAGTCATAAACCATCCCAGTGGACAGATTTTGTGAAGGAAACCGCAGTAAACGTACACCGTTATTGTAGGAACAAGAAACAAGACCACATAATATCGATCACAAGCCCAGCACCCACCTCTTATTTAACTATTTGTAACTATTTCGAGTGGATTCAGTAAAAGATACCTTGAAGAAACTATCGCATGTCATATTTCTCAGCTGTAGGCTTCTTATCTCGCAGAAGGCCACTGTGAAATTCCAGAGTATTGCACACTTGCATACGGTGAACAACAGTTGAGAATAAATATGTTATATATTTTATATAAACTGACAACAAATATAAAAAAAAGAAAGAAAGAAAGGAAAAACATTTGAAGCGCGAATACAGCTGACTGTCGGTCTCGAGTGAATTCGTGGCACATGATAATTTTTTCTGTAGTACGACGTGCCCAGCTTCTTCGCAACACACAAGGATCCTATACCATGTGGAACCCGGTTAGCCGGAATAAACCGAGTTTCCACTCCGCCCGCTATAAAAGACAGAATCGGAATTCTGTCGTCTCCAGGAACAGCTATTCAGAAAACTGCAAAAACTGCAAAAAGGAAAACTGGAGCCTTCATAAATAACTGAAATTCATCGTGTGCATTGTGGATGGCAAACACCAACGGTCATTTAAAACTGACGATTCAGTGCAAAACCAGTCGCTTTTTTAAATTTTTGAGAAGATCTATTTTCTGTACCATTATCTAGTTTTCGATCTAATCATCACATTGAAGTGTTATAGGAACATTATCTGGACCACGTACAGCTAGACGCTATGGTCGTGGTGTTTGCACGGTCTCGTGAGTAACGTTGGGAGATGAGTGAGGCTGTCTGCAGATGAAGCTTTTGCGTACAGAGACGTTGCAACGCTAGAAATTTGTAGCGAAAAGTAGGAAGAGTTGCGGAGGATGGACGCTTGAAACTGCGGTTCGCAGTGGAGATTTATGTAAGGTACTGATCATAAATAGGCGAGGAGACATCGTTTGATAAAATGATTTACGAATAACCACCAGAAAGAGTCACATCCAATAAGTCCCTGGAAGTATGCGTACGGGGTGATTTAAAGTGGATCTACCATATAAAACCGCACGAGAGGCATATACGAGACACATCAGTGGAGGAATGCTCAGCACATATAGTCTATTGACGAAAGAGGTACGATCTCACAACCGTCCTCCGACTGGTACTTGAATATTGGGACCTTTCAAGTGAGGCTTGATAGACGACATAGAGAAGGTCCAAAGAAGAGCAGTGCGTTTCGTCACGGGTTAGTCTAGTAAACACGAAAGCGTCACGGAAATGCTCGTAGAATTCCCAGTGGCAGAAGCTACAAGAGAGGCATTGTTCATAAAAGTGCTATTTACTGTTGAAATTCTGAGCGCGTTCGTTCCAAGGAGATTCAACAAACATACTGTTTCCCCCTAGTTAGATTTCAGGAAACGACCGTGAAGGTGAAAACTACATAAATTTGAGCCCGTACGGAAACTACCATCAACTTACGTTACCCTCCCATCATTTGCCACTGCAACAGGAAAGAGAAAATGTGACACTTGCCACCCAGTAATCTTCACTACAAACCCAAGAATACAGGCGTAGCTGTAAATGTTGCCTATTACACTGCATCGGTCTCTACCGCAAATTTCAGTAAGACGTACCAGCGGGGTTTCGAGATTCAGTAAAACTGCGCACATTTTTCCAATATGGAAAACCAGCATGAGAGATCGATCGCCAAGGTGACATGAAATATGGTCAGCGAACTTCAGACTGTGGAAGAATTCTCCTGAAAGAAGAAGGTAAACATGCACCAATACATTTTGTTTTTACATAACCTTTCAACAGAGGCATTCCTTCTTCCTCCAAGCTGCAGAAGTTGCTGAGAATTAAATGCGATATTTGAACAATGACGTTACTTTGCTGCAGCAATTTCCTAATTTGTTCTTGCTTTCTGTAGTACAAACTTATTAACTAACTCATTACAATTTACAGGGAAGTTTATCTGAAAAAAATGTAAACTTCCTGTTTTCGAAGAACCCAGAAGTTGGGACCGAGGGCGCAGGCTCAGTGCTTCCGCCGTAATTCGGTCACTGCATTTCATTTTCACACAATGAAGGCTTTTAGGAAACTTGTTTACATCCTTGATGACAGTTTCTCACTGAATCAGGCCATGGTCTTAGTCATACTTGTGCGTCTGGAGTTTCGTACGCTACTGTGGGAGACGTCTTTGGAAGTAATTGAAAATTAAATATCAATATTTGCATTAGCTACCTTGTCAATTCAGACACCCCTGGTTGTAGTATAATTGTAAGGTTTATAATTCAAACAGAATGCAGCCACAAGTATGGTAAAAAAAAAAGTTTAAATCAGACTTTTGCTTGTTTCCGGTTTATTACAAATTCACCTTCAGATTTCCATGCTTTCCTGCTGGAGTCTCCTTTTGTACTCGTTAGTTGTTTGGTCTGCTACGATAAAACTGTCATTCATAATTCAGTGAACTTAATAGATATAGTTTTTCTTTCTGAAAACATGAAATGTGGCGAAATTTAACGTAATGTGTGTTTCTGTGCGACAAATTCAGTACGAATTTTTCGCATAGAAATACTCATGTACATCATTATAATCGGACGGTTTTATGAGCTGATGTTAGAGACAATAATTCTCCCCTCCTGGCGTCCTACCGTAATGAGCTGTGGGAACATCGACTTTGTGCTTATATAAATTTAGGAATCAAGGAGATCCCTAATGTTAAAATACAACACACGACTAAGCATCACTATTTACTGAAGTGCTCACTTCTAGATAGAGAGGCTGCAGCATACTACAGATTCCACAGGTGGTGTGGAGTAACATCCTTGTAACGCATTTACGAAGGGGAGTTCTAGAACTCGCTATTGGTTCACCATTAAAGGGATTCAACGCTCAACTGTCACGAAATTCACTGCAACTGGTGGGAATAAATATTTCTGGCATGGATCTTGTCCGAAAGATAATCTGATTTAAAGCTGAAAAATTTATTTCTTCGTATTAGCCAGAAACCTTAAGCGAGAGTCTTTGTCATCAGTAAAACCATCACTTTTGCATATACTCATTATCTATTAAGCAAATTCTTGGTACTACATCAACCAATTAGTCTTAGCCTCCTAAACATCGGATGAAAAGAACCCATTTGCAGCAGACAAGACAGAACAAATATGATGCTACTGCCAATGAATATCACTGCATCGCTTCCATCGCCCATCTTTAGTAAGGTATCGGATGCTCCGGCAGCTCTTGTTGACCATCACGAAAGCAGGCTGCAAAAATAACGAAAAGAACCAGTGGCTCGGCTCTGTGGCAAGGAGCAGAGCTGCAGGGTTCGTCAGACATGAATCAAGTACAGACCTATCGTACAGACTGATTCAGCTGCCCCTAATGATGTTTAATGCAATCTTCAATAAAATAGCTAGCCTTCATAAACCACACGCGAGATTTTCATATTCTCTCTCTCCCTATGCGCAGACTCTTAGACCTACAGAAAAAAATGACAAGGACCTTTTTGTAGAAAATTCGATGTCTTTAAATTTTGTACTGGGATACATGTTCGCTGGATGCCATGATTTTCGAGATATTCAAGAAACGAACTTCAGACACACTTCCACCCCACAGACATCCCTCACCTGTCAAGAATTCTAGTATGTTGCTCGTGGCACTCCCTCCTACCACTGCACCAAAATTTCCGACTACACGAACTATTCCCGATATTTTAACTTTTTTGGTCTCGATTGATTGGTCTATAAGCCACCAGCATAGTCAGCTACTGCGTTGACGTAACAGAAGTGCCTATGGGGGTAATGAACTAAAAACAACTTTTCTAAATATTACTCTAAACCTAATTATGTTGACGATTCGATCCAAACTTAATCCTTACAAGCACAGTAGTAGTTTCGTAGTCAGAAGGCCCGACGAATACAACAACGCAATTGTTTCCTTTTTTCTGTTAAAATTCGGAAAACTGTTTGTAAAGTTTACGTTTGCGTAAATTTATCCTATCTGTACGTGCTCCGCTAACATGGTGGCGTAATAAGGCCAGTCAATGAATGCAAGAAAGATCGAATGTGGCAAATAATTCGTGCTGTCCCAAATGTTTGTACAGTGGTAGAAAGGAATGCCATGAACAACATACTAGAAAGCCTTACCTTTGGGGGCTGAGTGTGGGAGTGGGAATGGGTTTCAGTCACTTCTGTACGTTTTCTTTGATCAACTCGGTAACTACGGCCTCTAGCGAAAACCTATCCCAGTAAAAAATTCAGCTACATTAAATTTCCTACAAAAAGGAAATTTAAAGTAAACCGCATTTAAGTAGTGCTCCATGGTGGGCATTTACAAAAAAGGTAATACAATTTTCAATCTAATGACGGGATTTCAGCCAGGCAATGTTTACAGCAACCGCGGTGCCATTTTCAAGGCACAAACTGCAACGGACAGGCGATGTTCAGGCAAGTTTAAAACCTCGGTTCTTGGAGTAATTCAGGAAAGATCACACACACACACACACACACACACACACACACACACACACTCTGAACACTAGTGTCACCTAAGATGACCAAATCAGAGGTATCGATAGTGAAAGACTACGAACTAGCAAGTGAGGTAACATGACTCTGTCCCTCCGTCGGCGGTCGCTGTAAACATTACCTGGCTGAATTCCCGTAAGTTGTTTGAAAATTGCATACGCCAGGAGAAACTCAGGTCTCACAAGGTAATACACTAGTAAGAGATATTTAGTTCGATAACATAAGGAAGTATGCCAGTCTTTTGAGATACATTACCAAAAATTTATGGAATAAGAGCTACACACAAGCACGCTTCTGAAGTTTAGTACAAATTTAGCTTGATATCTGACAAATTTATACAAAAGGTTAAATATTTGGGTAACGGCAGTATTTATTATCTTTCCCCAGATAAATTCAGTTTTAATTACGAGAAGTGATGGAATGTTGTTCCTTATGAAATTTTACAACAGATAATTTGCAGAGAAGCTCATGAGAGAAACTGCGTCTCTGTAACAGCCAATTCCTTATACAGTTGTCTACTACGATATCGTGGACGACAACTGATTATTCGTATTGCACGTTTTTCTGCAGTGAAATTTTCCTTAATCAAAGGTGAAGCCGTCGCCAACAGGAAGGTCGATTCAACACCATAGTTGTTTACTTGGCATGGTGTTGTTGTAGGTGGTACGCTATTGCCGTCTTCCAACCTTTGACGTTGTGTTGAGTGCGTGAATGTACAGACTGTAGCACGAACTTTACCTAGAATAAATATAATTTCTAAAGTGTATACTGTATATGTGATATCGTATACCAAATCTATAATTACTCCCTTATCTGGCTAAATGGTCAATGCTAAAGGTCAATAAATCATATATATGAGTAAAAGAACCTTTGCAGTAACTTATGCATTAGTTGTACAGGAAGTGCAGTTTAAGTTGGGATAAGGAACTACTATGCACTCATTTCTTTTACATTTACAAGAAATGTCAGAGGTGACAGAAGTGAAAAGTGACCAAAAAAATCTGTAGGACTGATCGGGGATCATACCCAAAACCTAATGTAATCACAACCTGGCACTTTACATTTTTTTTCGTTCACAAGCGCTTTACAGACATTTCATTTTTTTAAAAAGTAGTATTCATGTAACAATCTCAATTCTACTCAAGAAACTATTCGTAGTGCAACGAACAAGAAATTTAAATGTCGTAAATCAAAGAAGCGTATTCCAAATCCTAGTCTTCTCTTCTGAGTACTTATGTGGAAGACGTTATCTCCTCTTATAAATGAATCGCCGTACATACAAGTTCTTCAGTCTGTTCTAAGGCAATGTTCATTATACAGAGTGATTCTAAAGTGATGTCCCATAGAGCAAATCTATAATTGGTGATTCAATAGTCTTGGTCCATAGGATAAAGTCATATTCGGCGACACAACAAGAACAGTTATTCAGAGAAAGGAAGTTTAGTAAACATGGGCTCTAAAAACCTTAAGAACTATGAGAACGTGTTCCTTTTCGGCACTGTGAAATTTATCTTCTACTGAAGAAGTGCTCATAATACAAGTTATGCATTTTATAGCCCACATTTACTAGACTTTATGGCTTTGAATGATCATTCCTGCCATATCCCTTTATATGACCGTCCTATTGGGCCAGACTATTGAATCACCAATGTAGACTTTGTCCTATGGCAGATGACTTTTGAATCACCCTGTATAGTGATCAAGATAGGCACCCTCTCACCGATCATTATGTAGAGTAGAATAAAAATCAAGTTATGGAGAGCGCGATGTTCAGTGTTCAATTGTTCTAATTTAAAGTCGTTCCGTCTCAGAAAGCACCCCTTGAGTGCGAGGCTGCAAAAGGTCAATGACGTTTATGGCATTCGACGCCCCACATATTGTCTACCTTGCAACCAGAATATTGGCTGCTAATGACAACAAGGGGCTGGACTGGAGGTATCCAATCGTGAGCACAACATGAGTCTACTGAACACATTTTTCCAAAGCTGTTTCACAGAGGAACCCCGCACTGCAGTTCCTTCTCTAAATCCTCGCACAAACGAAAAAATGGCTGACATCGAAATAAGTGTCCGAGGAATAGAAAAGCAACTGGATTCACTCAACAGAGGAAAGTCCACTGGACCTGACGGGATACCAAATCGATTCTACAAAGAGTACGCTAAAGAACTTGCCCCCCCCCCCTTCTAACAGCCGTGTACCGCAAGTCTCTAGAGGAACGGAAGGTTCCAAATGATTGGAAAAGAGCACAGGTAGTCCCAGTCTTCAAGAAGGGTCGTCGAGCAGATGCGCAAAACTATAGACCTATATCTCTGACGTCGATCTGTTGTAGAATTTTAGAACATGTTTTTTGCTCGCGTAGCATGTCGTTTCTGGAAACCCAGAATCTACTCTCTAGGAATCAGCATGGATTCTGGAAACAGCGATCGTGTGAGACCCAACTCGTTTTATTTGTTCATGAGACCCAGAAAATATTAGATACAGGCTCCCAGGTAGATGCCATTTCCCTTGACTTCCGGAAGGCGTTCGATACAGTTCCACACTGTCGCCTGATAAACAAAGTAAGAGCCTACGGAATATCAGACCAGCTGTGTGGCTGGATTGAAGAGTTTTTAGCAAACAGAACACAGCATGTTGTTATCAATGGAAAGACGTCTACAGACGTTAAAGTAACCTCTGGCGTGCCACAGGGGAGTGTTATGGGACCATTGCTTTTCACAATATATATAAATGACCTAGTAGATAGTGTCGGAAGTTCCATGTGGCTTTTCGCGGATGATGCTGTAGTATACAGAGAAGTTGCAGCATCAGAAAATTGTAGCGAAATGCAAGAAGATCTGCAGCGGATAGGCACTTGGTGCAGGGAGTGGCAACTGACCCTTAACATAGACAAATGTAATGTATTGCGAATACATAGAAAGAAGGATCCTTTATTGTATGATTATATGATAACGGAACAAACACTGGTAGCAGTTCCTTCTGTAAAATATCTGCGGGTATGCGTGCGGAACGATTTGAAGTGGAATGATCATATAAAATTAATTGTTGGTAAGGCGGGTACCAGGTTGAGATTCATTGGGAGAGTCCTTAGAAAATGTAGTCCATCAACAAAGGAGGTGGCTTACAAAACACTCGTTCGGCCTATACTTGAGTATTGCTCATCAGTGTGGGATCCGTACCAGTTCGGGTTGACGGAGGAGATAGAGAAGATCCAAAGAAGAGCGGCGCGTTTCGTCACAGGTTATTGGTAAGCGTGATAGCGTTACGGAGATGTTTAGCAAACTCAAGTGGCAGACTCTGCAAGAGAGGCGCTCTACATCGCGGTGTAGCTTGCTGTCCAGGTTTCGAGAGGGTGCGTTTCTGGATGAGGTATCGAGTATATTGCTTCCCCCTAGTTATACCTCCCGAGGAGATCACGAATGTAACATTAGAGAGATTCGAGCGCGCACGGAGGCTTTCCGGCAGTCGTTCTTCCCGCGAACCATACGCGACTGGAACAGGAAAGAGAGGTAATGACAGTGGCACGTAAAGTGCCCTGCGTAGTCGACGAGTACGTGGAGAACTTGTTTGCGCAGCAATCACCGACATAGTGTAACTGAGGCGGAATAAGGGGAACCAACCCGCATTCGCCGAGGCAGATGGAAAACCGCTTAAAAAACATCCACAGACTGGCCGGTTCACCGGACCTCGACCCAAGTCCGCCGGGCGGATTCGTGTCGGGGACCAGGCGCTCCCTGCCGCCCGGAAAGCCGTGTATGGTTGCAGAACTTCAGGCAGTGCTACAGAATTGGGACACGTAAAATAACAAAATTTCAAACAAAACGCCGACTAGACGATGCACAGCAAACTGCGGAATTGGACCGAAAATTTGTAGATGAGAAACAAACTCTTCCTATCGTTCAGTAAGGGATTTGTTTTCAACTCCGACCAATCGGGATTTGAAGAGGAAATGCATATGAAAGGAACACTCAAAATCATAGGTACCACGAGAGTTGTATCCATATCAACAAACATCAGTGCTTCAACGCATTCGTATGCAATTACGTCGACAGTGTCTGGATGATAAATTGGCTGGAAAGTTATTTATTGTGTTGCGAGAAATTGGAGGTGCTGTATGTACCCCCTACGATTCTTTCTCATGTGCGGGATCTTGCAAGGGCGGTAGGGAATATTTACATCACAGCAAGCACGAGTGGGAAAATGGGCGTAAGAGAATTATAACTAGGGTATGAGCACTGCTTTTCGCCAGTAGCAGGCCAAAATAACTTGCTTTTGCTTCGTTCCTGGTCTACGTATAAAAATCGCACTCCTTCAGAGCAAACTGTCCCTCCTGAAAAGTGTGCGACATTGCAGTTCATACCGCCTGGAGCAAGTCGGTAAATTCAACGTCTGGGTGATTGTTTTTTCCGTGTCTATAAAACAGCAAGCATTATAAGCTCCGCGATATACTGTTTCGTACTCAGTTGCATTCCATCAGTTCTTATCACCCCGTTACACCAGTACGACTCTACAGTATGTGCATTCTCTATGAGTGGGTACCTAACTGAAAGTCCTGCACTATTTGTAACTCGTAAGGAGCTCGTCTTCGATCTTGATGGTGCGAACCTTTGTAATCAGTGGCACGCCATTTTTGATTCAGTGTTCATGATAGTGAATGGTTTGTTTTGAACATTTCTTGAATGTCGACGACGTCCACTCTGTGAAGTTTAATACATACATCCCATACAAGGTTGATCCCTGCAGCTCCCGGACACTTGTTCTCCGTCGTCCTCCCGATGCACATGTTGAGTCACTAGCAGCTAATATTTTTCCTGTCATAACTGTTAACGCAACACTTTCAAATGAGCCTTATTATAGTTTGAACTTGTGATCCTGCGCTCAAGGGGTTCCTTGTCAGTTGCATTACACTCTATCCCATTCCTTGATTAGCACGAAGTTGTTGATCCAAGCTCCAATTTCGCTACAGAGTAAACACGTCTTGCGAGCCCCAGTTGCCACTTGCTTTCCGCGGTGGGTATCATGAAAGAGGACCACAATGCAGACTTTTGTATCACAGAGTAATTGGATTCGAACGCACGATCTTCGGAGCAGCACCGCTGACCTTTAGAGTAATGACAAGGGGAGGCACGGCGTTGGGATCACGGATTTACTTCAAACCCTGTACCCAGTAAGGTACACTACTCTGGCAGTTCCGAGAAAATCGCAAGAGAAGTTCTACGCGTTTTACAACTGATGTATCTGTGCGAAGGCAACGTCCACAAAAAGACATTGTGTTCAAGTTGTAGCCGGCACGGTACCTCAGCGTATTCGGTCAGAGGGCTGTGTGCTCTCTGTAATAAAAAAACTGAGTCAAGAAATCAACGATCATCTTGAACGTATGTCTTGTGACGTCCGCCCAGACCAAACGCAACGAACTATATCGAACAAAATGAAAGAAAAAGGAGGTTAGTCGCCCTCTGTACTGAGTAAATGGATCAACAACGAACTTTAAGAGGTGTCATGTAACGTCCGCCCCGAACAAACGGAACGAACAATAAAGAACAAAATGAGATTAAAATTTAAAAAAAAGTGGTTAGCATTCTCGCGTTAGCAAGCGAATTGTGGACCAGGCGACGGTTGGAATCCAGCAACCATAACTTTTTTTAATCGACATTTGTTTCATCACTGCTCACATTACGTAAGTCATGTTTCAGAGGTAATAATGGAAGAAAAAAAAACACTTTCATTTCCATAAAGGTATAGTGAATTTCATATGTCGTTTGAATATTTACCATTTGTAAATAAATTTCCAAGGACGAGGGGCTGGCTTGGGAAGCTCAAGTCAAAACTTGGTAATGATGGGAATGACGTTATTAACTATCAGTAATAAAGTAAGTCACAAATGTGCGAGAGCACAAGAGTAATGCACAATTACTCGTCGACACACGTTGAAGGGTGGTATTTGTCATACAGATATGGAAAACAAATTGTAACTTCATGCAAAAACACGTGGCTTTTTTTATTATATTGTGTCTCAAATGTCAAATTAAATAGTATGACCAGTGACGAAAAAATAGATTAATAATTATGTTTGAGCGGGAGTCGAACTGTCGCCTCATGTACATTCGTCTTACGAAGCTGGAACGCGAACCACTTTCTTTGTGCATTTTGTTCGTTGTATTTGGTCGTAGTTATGTATATAGTAATATGCCTTTTACTTTGTATACTCGCTCTTGTCGTAAAGTGAGTAGTGATGAAAAAATTCATGTATGGATTAAAGGACTTGGTGTACTTGCTGAAAATGTAACTCTAACTGGTGATGTAACTTTGTATTTTAATTATTAATAAAGTGTGATCTGTAGCGTCAGCCATTAACCGGACAAGGGTACATCTCGATCCCTTCACTCAGTTTTTTTATTACAGAGACCAGCCAGCGCTCTGACCGAACACGTTGAGCTACGGTGGCGGCTAAAGTACATGACCCTTCCAGGATTCGAACACAAGACCTCTTCCACTTGACCATAATGACTTCCTACAGACGTCGCCTTTGTAAAGATACATCAGTTACATAAACAGACGCTTAGAACTTCTCTTGCGGTTTTCTCGGAATTGTCGGATAAGTGCGCCTTACTACTTGCACATTATGTTGTTTTAATGGCCAACCGAAAGCGTACAAAGTTTGAAGTAAACCCGTGATCCTAACGGCCTGTTTTAATGGAAGGCAACTACACGTCCGTGCGCAGCTGCAAATTACGGCCACAAAGCGGAGCAGTTGCGAATATACAATCTAAGTTTAGAAGGGATCGAGCCGGGCAATAACTGGGTCGCGATGCGGCGACGTAAACAAACGCCGGCAGGCAGCTGCTGCGTCACCGCCGTGGCACGTGCACGCTGTGTATTCGGGCAGGCGCCCAACGGCAGCGCGAAAACAAGGAAGGCCCCCCCGCTGGTGCGCTCGCACCGGCCGTGACCGACGCCCGACCGCTAGCGGTTACGGCACGGAGCGCTGTCCGCCCACGTCACCACAGGTGCGGAGCGGCAAATTTCCACTGTTGTCAGTGCAAAACAATTGTTCAAATAGCTCTGAGCACTATGGGACTTGTGAGGTCATCAGTCCTCTAGAACCTAGAGGACCCAACTAACCTAAGGACATCACACGCATCCATGCCCGGGGCAGGATTCGAACCAGCGACCGTAGCGGTCGCGCGGTTCCAGACTGTAGCGCCTATAACCGCTCGGCCACTCCGGCCGGCTGTCGTCAGTGCAACTTACCACAATACAAGGCCTGTTCAAAAAATTCCGGAACTTTGTCCACAAAATTTTCCTACGTTTACCTTTTACTCGTTGTGCATGGTATCCTTCGAAATACTCCACAGTTGACACACCGCTGCCAATGCCGTTTCCACTTCCGGAACCAGTCTTGGTAAGCCTCTTGCTGAATGGTGCTAAGCGCAGTCTGCGAATTTTCTTTTACCTCGTCCATCGTTGCAAATCTCCGTCCTTTACCGGGGTTTCCAACTTTGGAAAAAAAAAAAAAAAAAATGTCCGCAGGGGCCAGGTCTGAAGAATACGGAGGATGAGTCAGCACAGTGATTTCGTTTTTGTACTATAGTCACGCACAAGCAGGAACGAATGTGCAGGTGCGTTATCGAGAGGCGAGAGCCATAAATTGTCTCGCCGCATTTCAGCCCGTTTCATTCTCACATTTGCTCGCAGGCGTCGCAACCCATTCCGATAGTACCATCGATTAACAGTTTGTCCTTGTGGCACGAATTCATGATGAATTAACCCTTCAAGGTCAAAGAAAACTATCAGTATGGCTTTGACATTTGAACTGAGCTTGAGCCGGCCGCGGTGGTCTCGCGGTTCTAGGCGCTCAGTCCGGAACCGCGTGGCTGCTACGGTCGCAGGTTCGAATCCTGCCTCGGGCATGGATGTGTGTGATGTCCTTAGGTTAGTTAGGTTTAACTAGTTCTAAGTTCTAGGGGACTGATGACCACAGATGTCAAGTCCCATAGCGCTCAGAGCCATTTGAACCATTTTTTGAACTGAGCTTGCTTTCGTCTTGGAGAACTTTCCCGACGCACTGTGAAGACTGAACATTTGTCTCATCACCATCATAACCCTAGACCCACGTCTCACCACCAGTTATTCTCTTAAGGAACATCTCGTTCTCATTTGCGTGACCCAAAAGAACTTCAAAAATTGCGAGGCAAAGGACTCTCTTGTCTTGATTCACGAGTGTGGGACGAAGTTGGCGGCAACAGGATGCATTCCAAGGTACTGTGTCAGCGTTTTATGACATGATTCAGCTGAAATGTTGCATTCTTCCGCAATCTTTCGGACAGTCAGTCTTCGATTGGCACGCACAATTTCGTTGACGTTCCTGACATGAGAGTCGGCGGTAGAAGTCGAAGGACGTCCTGATCGAGATCATCTTTTAACGTCCGTCCGGCCGTTTTTAAATCGTGTTAACCGTTCGTAACAGCGAGTGCGGCTTCAGCACTCATCACCGTAGCTTCCTCCATTTGGTGTGTCTATGTAAAGATTTTCTTGAATTTCACGCAAAATTTAATGCAGACGCGTTGTTCCTCGAACTCTGCCATCTCGAAATTGTGCGACACAACGTTCTACTCGATACAGCACTGAACAATAACAGACTTACAACACTGAAACTTCCGGCAACTATACAGTAAACATAGGCGTGTGCAGAGATGTTAATGCCATTTCGCTCCAACACATCATTGGCGCGAAATTACGAATGTTCCGAAATCTTTGGAACAGACCTAGTACACTGCCGCGCATAGTTGACAAAATTTTGTTTATGAAGTGATGAAGTCGAATACATTACAGAAGATCATGCAAGAATAGAAGTGATAAATAAGACACGGTGGCTGGACTACTATAAGAAACTATGGCCAAACTGCCGGAGAAAGATGTAACATCCTACATCTACATATGTACTCCACTAGCCACCAAGCCGTGTGTGCCGGAGAGCGCAATTCGCGCCAAAGACATATTCCCCCCTCTCTCCTACTCGCGGATCGCGCGACGGAAAAACGACTGTCTGAACGCCTCAGTACGAGCTCTAATTTCCCTTATCTTTGAATGGTGGTCATTACGCGATTTGAAAGTTGGTGGTAATAATATATGTTCTACATCCTCGGCGAAGATTGGATTTCGGAATTTAGTGAGCAGTCTCCTCCGTATAGCGCGTCGTCTATCTGCATTATCTCTTATTTGGACGTTCTCAATCTCTCGAATCAGACCCAACTGGTAAGGGTCCCACACTGACGAACAATACTCTAAGACTGGACGAACTAACGTATTTTAAGCAATTCCCTTTGTTGAAGGACTGCATCGCTTCAGGGTTCTACCAATAAACCGCAATCTAGAGTTCGCCTCGCCCGTTACTTGTGTAATCTGATCATTCCATTTGAGATCATTTCGAATAGTCACACCCAGGTACTTGACAGATGTTACCGCTTCCAAAGACTGGGCATTTATTTTGTACTCTTACATTAATGGGGATTTTCGCCTTGTTATACGCAGTAGGCTACACTTACTAATATTGAGAGATAACTGCCAGTCATTACACCACGCATTTATTTTATGCAAATCCTCATTGATTTGTTCACAACTGCCCGCATCTCGTGGTCGTGCGGTAGCGTTCTCGCTTCCCACGCCCGGGTTCCCGGGTTCGATTCCCGGCGGGGTCAGGGATTTTCTCTGCCTCGTGATGGCTGGGTGTTGTGTGCTGTCCTTAGGTTAGTTAGGTTTAAGTAGTTCTAAGTTCTAGGGGACTTATGACCACAGCAGTTGAGTCCCATAGTGCTCAGAGCCATTTGAACCATTTTTTTGTTCACAACTTTCGTGTGGTACTACTTTCCTGTAGACTACAGCATCATCGGCAAACAGTCTAATGCCGCTGTCAATACCATCAACCAGATTGTTTACGTAAATCGTAAAAAGCAGCGGACCTATTACGCTGCCCTGGGGCACACCTGACGTTACGCTTTTTTCTGTTGAAGACGCCGTTCAGTGCTACAAGGGTATAATGTGTATACTCAGGTATTGTGCTGGTGATTCATTTGTCATGGTCATCGACGATCCTTTGGAGCTCAGGAGACTTGTCTGCGCTCCCTCCGTTTCTCCTCTGTAGACTGAGTTTAGAGGTAACCAGTGAATACAACATTCGTTGTAGACTACAACAAATCCCCACTGGCGATTACGTACTCCTGCTGAAGAACTGCAGCCAAAGAACGGGGTCGCTTGGTGGGACTGCAGGTAGCTAGATGGACGCATCAAAGAATTGCTGCCCATATAGGGCACTATACATCGGCAATGTGTCGCTGCTTTCTGCAATGGTCTGTGGAACATTCCCACAACTGTGGACCAGGTTCTGAACGTCCTCGTAGTTGTAGCCGCACATCAAGATGGACGCATTGTTGGAGCAGCGTTGGCCGGCCGAACATCATCCAGGGACGAAATATGAGCACACGTCGCACCTGGGAACTGTCTGCTTGGAGCGGGACGAAGATTACGTATCCCTCTGGACAACTATCGCTGATACCACGACAATGGCACACACAGGTACTCTGATGCAGTGAAAGAGTCGACCGCGGGATAAAGCGGCGCTTTGTCGTCTTCAGTGACGACAGTGGGTTCCGTCGGCATGCGAATGATGAACGAAGACGTGTGCGGCTTAGACTTGGTGAGCAGCGTATTCCAGGCACCATTGTTTCACTGGTCTGAATTTGTTATCACATTTTTCTACAATTATGAAATACCTGTCATATTACTTGTTAATGAAATGACCTTGTACTTGAGTGCGTTGAGTGTTTTTCGGCAGTTTAAAAACCTCGACGAAAATGATATGGACGAAGAAGAAGAGACGACAGTAGATAAAATAAAAATGCAAGGTGTAATATTATAAATACAAAAAAAACAGCGGGCAGTGATGGACTTAACAGAGAACTAATTAATTATGCATCTCCCACACAGGAGTCCTGATTTCTCAACTATATGAACAGATGCTGGATAAGTACGCAAATTCTAGAGGACTGGAGATTAGCTACAACAAAACACATTTCCAAGAGAGGAGACAGAAGGAATTGCGAAAACTATAGGGGCATCTCCTTGCTAAATACTGGACATAAAATATATTCTAAAATAGTAACACAGATTAGTAGTAACTGTTCACGATATACTGCTGGAAGACCTAACTGTCATTAAGAAAGGTAGATCGTGCAGAGATTATACGTTCGCTGTAAGACAAATCATTGAGAAACGTAGACTTCAATAAAGACATTTATTATTCATACTTTGTGTAAGCTTTCGATAAAGTAAATGGAGAAAAGCTGCGGAAATCACCTCGGGGTATGACCATGCGGTGCATTTGACCTGCGGTCGTCGCACGGTGGCGCTGGCAGCAGTCCGCACACGCAGAGGTGTGTTGGTGCACGTCACGTACGGTGTAGCGAGTAAGTCTGCAGACGTTTTCAGACGTGCTAATGGGGACTGTGTGTTGAAAATGGCTCAAAGAACACATATTGATGACGTTATGAGGAACAGAATACTAGGGCGACTGGAGGTTGGTCAAACACAGCAGGTCCTATCACGTGCCTTCCGTGTGCCACAAAGTGTGATTTCACGATTATGGCAACGATTCCAGCAGACAGGAAACGTGTCCAGGCGCTACTGTACGGGATGTCCACAGTGTACAACGCCACAAGAAGACATATCTCACCATCAGTGCCCGTAGACGGCTACGGAATACTGCAGGTAGACTAGCTCGGGAGCTTTCCGCAGCCACTGGAACAGTTGTCGCCAGACACAGTCTACAGACGACTAAACAGACATGGTTTATTCGCCCGGAGACCTGCAAGGTGCATTCCACTGACCCCTGGTCACAGGAGAGCCCGTAAAGCCTGGTGTCAAGAACACAGTACATGGTCATTGGAACAGTGGTCCCAGGATATGTTAACGGTCGAGTCCAGGTATAGTCCGAACAGTGATTCTCGCCAGGTTTTCATCTGGCGTGAACCAGGAACCAGATACCAACCCCTTAACGTCCTTGAAAGGGACCTGTATGGTCGTGGTTTGATGGTGTGGTGGGATAATGATTGGTGCACGTACACCCCTGCATATCTTTGACAGAGGGACTGTAACAGGTCAGGTGTATTGGGACGTCATTTTGCACCAATATGTCCCCTTTTCAAGGGTGCAGTGGGTCCCACCTTCTTCCTGATGGATGATAACGCACGCGTCTGAGATGCTCTCGGTCGATGCACCGCTGCGTCTTCAAACCCCTACGACACTTTAGGCACTGGTGCAAGAATGGGAGGCAACTGCTCGACCATCTGATCCAACCCGTTGTGCGGCCTGTGTACGTGTACATGGTGATCATATCCCATATTGATATCGGGGTACATGCGCAGGAAACAGTGGCGTTTTGTAGCACATGTGTTTCGGGACGGTTTTCTAAACTTATCACCAATACCGTGGACTTACAGATCTGTGTCGTGTGCGTTCCCTATGTGCCTATGCTATTAGCGCTAGTTCTGTGTAGTGCCACGTTGCGTGGCACCACATTCTGCAATGATCCTTAATTTATGAGCATGGGTGTATAATAGAGCTTGTCGTGGATAGGGCACGAAAATACTTGGAAAATGGATTACGTCTACAAAATGTTTACAATATAATGCACAAACGTGTGGACTAATAACAGATGCAGTATTTATAGTATACAGAGAAGGGCCGTACTAGTGGTTGCCCTACAGGAGAGCGTCAAGGAAACACTGAAAAACCTGAACTGGCAAACGCTTGAACATGAACTCCGAGTATCCCGTGAATGGCTGTTTACAAAGTTTCAAGAACAAGTGTCACACGACTCATCTGGGAATATACCACTAATCCAACGCATTGCTACCGCAGAGCCCGCTAAGGATAGTCTGTAAAACTGTCTTTATTAATTCGGAGACTGGTGTGCTTCACACCTTTTGGAACGTATGTTGGGCATGTATTCTCCTGTCAGACACTTCAAAACGATGGGTGCGTACCTACAGTTCTCCTCAAAGTAGCTTTAAAATTCATTGATTGAAGCGCTGATCTCAAAACTTTCCTAGGATAAAGCAGTTCGCTAATACGACGCAGTGGACCAAGGTCGTAGCAAACGCTTGCGATAAGTTTCAGCCAGCAGCTGTGCAGCGAATGACGCTCGCTTTTCCTTTGTTGCACGCAAAATGTTTTTATCCTTCGAATAAACAGCAATATTAAACACAAGAAGTATACTCAATGTCGAAAATATGCAAAAATAAAAATCGTACAGCCGTACGAAATACTTGTCTGTGACGAATATTTTTCATGCGAACAATATTGTGAAACTGTGCTAAACGAAAGAATGTCTGTCATCTGCACGTTGATTCAGTGTTTAGAAAATAAACTGTTGTCCATCGGAGGATACTCAGTTTTCTGTAATTTTTTTAATACACTTGCACTAAACAACGCTCAAACTCTAAGTACGAACACTTCATAAATTGCTTTTACTATCGAGTATTAATTAACAATGATAGCTGCATCCCTCCAAACCTCAGTGATTCGGGTGCACGAAGAGAAAGGTGTGTGGAAAATAAACATCTTAAACTGCCTGAAAACGTATTGTAGATAGTAGTCTTCCGAGGTTTATTATCTTATTAGGCAGATACATTGCTCAGACAGGAAGAGAAATTCAATGAAGTGCTACTCCCCCTTTCCATGAAAGCGAGAAGGCGACTTAAAAGGTCCAAGATGATATTTATCACAGTCAGGCTATAAAGAAATCATTTCTTCAACAAGAAATCCTTTATTGATAGTTTCATTCACTGCTTTCGATTTTTTATGATAAACATGAACATTACAATTGACATGCATCAATAATCAGAACTCTTCAATCATAAACGCGTTACTTCACTGCCTTTGCGCATACAAACCAAGCTCACAAAAATTCTTTAAATCTTGTACATTCCTGTCAAATTTCGCTCTCGAGATTCCAGGTAATTACAGTGTCTTTAGTATGAATAATCCACCTTTTCATGAAAATAAATATATGTTGTTTCCTCTCACTCCATTGTAAATATCTTACAGAGTCATAATTACTGACATCGCTAATGTTAACGTATGTTTTTTATCGCACACTTCTCCAATGCTCAGAGGTATGTTCCGTCCAAAAAAGTGGAGCAACACAAAGCGGCATAGCATATCCAAAACTGCAAATATAACAAAATCTCCGTGATGATCATCAAACATTTATTATCGAGGAGAATCATGTCCAAAACGAAGGAGACGAAGTCGGCTTATTCACTTACACTTGGGTCCGCTGACTTACTGACTGGCTCCCTTCCTCTAATCGTAATACAGAGGGTGAATATGTGACTGCAGTTGAATTTTACAGTGGTAAACAGATATGCAAGTATTATTTACGGAATATTCACAAGTGAATTTCGAAGGCGATCCTCCATTCCTAATTTTGCGCGCATCTAACAAAGAAACAGCCGATGCATTGCACATCTCTGCAAAACTACGATGCAGATTTGTCGTCATTAGAACAGTTATTTTTTCTTTCTTCCATCAGTCACCATACTTCTAAAATACATCTCACATTTTATATTATTGCGCACAGCGTCAAAGAAATTTGCGAATCACTTACCACTTGTTTCGGAGATGTCATTTTTCTGGAGCAGACGCTGTCTTCTCGCAGCTGGCGATGCACAATGGCCAGCACTGAATCAGCTGGCTGCTGCGCGACCTTGAAATCGTTTGTTTTGGTTCAGTAGCACTTGTTATAGAAGTCAAGCGCTGTGTGACGCATTTCACCGGTATCCTAGCGGCGACACACCGTACTAATCGCATATACAACTCGTCACATATATCGATATTACTAATCGCATGCACATCCCACCAGATGTATCGATATTGTAGCAATAACTCGATATCTGTCTTGGCGATACAACCATCGACCAATCTCTATAGGCGAGAGGTCGAAAGCTTTGGTTTAGAATATAAGAAAATAAGTTTCCAAGCTAGAAATTCCGGTCTTTATGTAATCGCGTACTCTAGAGTCAATTTTTCTAAATAACCTAAAATACATATGGAAAGCCCCATGTAGGAGTCGTACAATATCCAAGGACTGTTAAGGACTTTGGAAACAAAGTTTCAACAATTCCATTTTATCTATGTCCACAGATATATTTGTTCATCTTTGGGAACACACGTGAGTCGTGAGGGGTTAAAGTGTTTTCTGTTTACGGACTTAAATTAAAAATTAAATTTATTTTATTCGTATTTAGTACCGACGTGTTCAAGAGAGAATATGTCGTTTTCATCAGATGATTCTAGCTTTTCAAGCTCGTCGTCCAGCAAAGACGGCGATAGTGACCTCCAAGAATTTTTGCTGATTGAGAAGCAAAAAGCTCAATTTAATGCTCAGGTACGCCATTCATAACCTGCTTTTGTTCTTACGTGATAGAATGTTCTAACCACAGTGAATACAATAATATATAATAGTTTTTTTAACACCATATCTTTTTCTTACAGATCCACGAATTCAATGACATTTGCTGGGAAAAGTGCGTTGAAAAACCAGGAACTAAGCTCGACAGCAAAACGGAGACCTGCATTGCGAACTGTGTGGATAGATTTATCGATGTGTCATTACTAATAACCAATAGATTTGCTCAGTTGCTGCAAAAGAACGCGATGTGAAACACGCCTCGTGTGGGAAGAAAACAAAAGTGAACAGTCGTTTGTTACAGAAAAACCGACAGATGAAGTGCTTCCTGGTTTTCTTCTTCCACACGCACACTTCAGTGTAGAGAAATATGCTGTACATATTGTTACATCAGCACTTGTGTGGTGTGCTGCCCGTTGAAAAAAAATTGTTGTAGGTGTGTTTGTGAGTTAAATAAATTCTTGTTTATAAAGTGTGTACCATACTAGCCTATAAATGCATATGGTTGAGATTAAGTGTTGCAGTTTTACTGTCAGGGGAAAAAAATCTGGTAAAGAATGCCTTATTCTGAAAGACATCTCATCTGATGTCAGTCATATTACAGATCTTAGAGAATTATTTATCTCTCTCCACCCACCTCCTTAAATCTTGGTAGTGGTGTCATCTGTAGTGCAGACTGAGGTCTAGGTGACAGTTTGATTGCGAATTGGAGGAGCCAATGTATGTGAAAGCAGAAAATTTGGTATGGTAAGAAATTGACTGATAGCGAAGCCCAAGGTTTACATCCATGCCATATTGAAAAATGCAACTTTTATCTATGCCATTGCAGGTCCTGTTCTGTAACGTGTTTTGATAACGTTTTGGTATTGTTGGTGATGTCAACCATTAGTTGTTTCTTAGGGCTGGTTCGTATTTCTTTAATGTTAATGGTGTCATCAGTTTACTGGCACAGGTTCACATTGATAACTGACCTCGGACATTTCTGCAACTGTCACTATAATCTTTTCTTGGTCTGTTTTTTTCTCATGTTAGCATTTTTATGGTAGTCTAGAAATTTTCGATTCGAGAGTTAGATGTTCATTGTTACTACTTTCTGTTGCAATATCCAGTGTTTGTGTAGACATACCATCCCCTGGAAATTTCCTTGTGTAGTGAGTAATACAGAGATTACCGTTTTTCCAGTGGTTAGTTTGTAGACTCTTTTCACCACTGTTAAATTTCGTCCAAGTCGGTCAAAATGCTCCTCCATGGTCTTTCACTCGTGTGGCAGGTGCCTTGCATAGGGTAGCTGCCATTTGGATACAAATGTAATTGTTTTGCATATTATATTTCCAGCATACTAGTTAACTGAGGGGGGGGGGGGGGAGAGGGAGAGAGAGAGAGAGAGAGAGAGAGAGAGAGAGAGAAGGGGGGGGGGGTACTAAATTTTTGCCTAATCATCTATTTGGATCACACAAACTATTTGAGTTAATGTTATGAACCTTTCAGTATGCAAAGAAATGTTCCTTTATGTGAACTTTCCTGGTGGATTGAAACTTTTGTCAAATCTAGACATAGATCCAGAGCCTTGTTTTTTTGTGGACAATGCCTGACTCGGGTTTAAACCTTTGTCTTCCCAGAAGTGAATCCAGTGAGCTCATCATTGCGCCACCTCGCGCAGTCTCTGCCCTTTGTGAGTACACATTTTTAATCTGAGGTATCCAGGCAGGGATCATGACTCATCCTCACAGCTTCACTTTTGTTACAGTACTACTTTTTGTTTACCTTCCAAACTCTTCAGAAGTTCAGAGCACTCCTGATGAAATAGTGTGGAGGTCTGGCTTAGCAGTGCTCAAAATAATTGTTTTTATAGTGAATCTCTCACTCTGTAGTGAAATGTGTGCTATTCTCAAACTTTCTGGCAGATTAAAAATGGGCGCTCATAAAAGGTAGAGACTGCGTGAGGTGATGCGGAGGTGAGCACACTGGACTCGCATTCAGGAGGAAGACTGTTTAAATCCATGTCCTGCATCCTGATCTAGGATTTTCATGATTTCACTAAATCACTTCAGGCAAATGCTGGGATGGTTCCTTTGAAAGGGTACGGCTGACTTCCTTCCCCAACCTTCCTTAATCTGATGGGACCAATGACCTCACCGTGTGGTCTCATCCCCCAAATCAACCAACCAACCAAGAAGACATAGTCCTGTGTTTTATTCCAAATCTGGCACACACCAGGAAGTTTAACAACACACATTGTGTTGTAGAGTGAAAGATTCATTGTAGAAACAATGATCTAGACTCTGTCTAAGCTATTCTTTTTCAGTATCCTTGCTTCCAGAATTGTTATAATTCCATATGATGTTCAGCAGTATTTCTGTGTAGTTCGGAAGGTAGTTGTGAGGTACTGGTGGAAGTAAGCTGTGAGGGAAGGTTGTGAGTTATGCGAGGATAGCGCAGTAACAGCTTTGGGCATTACAGAAGCGTCAGATTCCCGCCGTCTCCTTTGACCCATGACATTTTCAACATGGCGGAAAGGCTACTTCCAGCATATGCAAAATGACAACAATGATGTCTCTACAGACACGTGCCAACAAGCACGAACAAAAATAAAAATGACTGAGTAATGTGTCACTCCAAAAATAAAATGAAACTAATGGGACAACTGTGGAGAATGAGAGGCTTGGGTTGGGGGCAAGCTAAATATACAGTAATTTGAAAAAACACGCCATCCTAAAACAAGTAATATAAAAAAAAAAATTAAATTACAGTGTTCTAGTACACCAACAAAGTCACAGGATCGGATATTTCCCTCGACCTGTATAGCTCAACAACAGCTATCAATACCAAGAAACCAACCCATCGTAAATATACAACACACAAAACATCACAATTACAATACAGTAACACCAAAACAAAATTACTTCTCAACAAAAGCCAGCAGTACCATCTAAGTAAAACACACACACACACAAGTGCACGCACACGGACAATGCCACACCACATATGTGACACCTAACATACTTAGCACACCCATACCTAACAAAAAAGCAATTAAAAAATTAGACTTCTTTCTACACACCAAACTAATCAGCCCTAACTAAAATGCCAAACACTTAAACAACAACAACAAAATAAAACCCTAATCACTCACTGAAAACATTTCCAATATCCAGGACACCATCAAATACGACAAACACATCTGCAAAAACAACCAACTCAAAAATTCCGTCCCATAATGATGTCATTACGTCATGGGTCAAAGCAGATGGGTGAAATTGGATGCTTCAATTGACCCCCGCATTGACCACAAAAGGCAACATTCTCAGTTCATATCCTGATGTGGCACGTAGTTTTAATCCATCTGGAAGTTTTATGTGACTCAATTTCAAGCCAGAGCTCTGTAGGAGTTTCATGCTCCTTGCCTTTGGTTACCAAAAGAAACTTGAGGAAGTATAAAAGGACTCCGGCAACTGAAGAGCAAAATGCGAAGCCTATTGCCATCAACCTCTGGTCAAATGTAAGTTGTCAGGCAGTGTATTTTTTGAGCTGTACAGACAGACCTACTGTTTACCTCCTACTTGACACACACATACATTGTTGTCTAGATTTTCAAGAATTATAATTAGATAGTAGCTGTGTTGATTTGACAGAACATAAAAGTTAACTTCAAGTGTGATAGATGTTAGGTCATTGTACTTTGGCATGATGAACCAGCTGGAGGTGATAACTATATTGGAATTATGTGAATGGTGTTCAGCAATAAATCAAACTACTGTGTTTGTATACTTTTCGAACTATTGTAATGTTATGTGCTAGTGGAAAATCCATAGTACATGTGTCTTTGATACGTTGTATTTGTTGATCATATTTTTAGGACAGTGTGTTGAGCTTTGGTGGGTCATTGGAAGCATCAGAGTCTACCCATCTGCTTTGACCCATGGTGTGATGGTGTTGTTGTGTGTCACTCACTGTGGCATGGTGTTTTTGAGTCGGTTCATGTTTATAGATGACATGTTGTATTTGACAATGTGTTCTGGTGGCAGACGTTGACATGTGGAGTTGTTTGTGCAAAATGTGATATTTGGTTCATTTAAGTCTTGATATTCAGTGTGATAACATGTGTTCATTTGCATCTTTGCAATGTATGTGGTAAGATGGATTTGAAAACCTGTGCTTTCTTTTCAGTGAGTTATTAAGATTTATTGGTTTCTGTGGTTTATGCATCTGATTATTTTTTGTAATTATTTTGATGTTTTTCATGCAGAATGAAATTTAATTTTTGTAGTGTTTTGTTAGAAGTGGATATGACCCATAAGTTTGCTAAATATTCACTACATACTGCTTTGAGTAACAATATTTTATGGACCAGCTGTTTAGGTTAATAACAGAATATCTTAGTTGCCATGCCTTTGAGCAGTGTGTAAAATTCAAGAGAGTTCCAGCGTCTCAATCAGGGTCCTCCACCCGTGGAGGTGTAGTCATGATATCATCTGGTGACCAATTCGGCATGGTGTCTGGTTTGAGAAATCTAGGTTGGTAATGAGGGGCATTGTGTTGCTTACTTATTATTTTTGTTAAAATTCCTCTTTAAGTTTTTGTGCCATGAGACTGAAGTGAGTGCGAAAACTGTGTTATATCTGTTTTCTTTTTGTAGCCAGGTATGTTAAGTATGGGGAGAAGTTGGGTGAGCCAGATGTCGTCATTGAAATTGAAGAGTTCATATTTTTGTGTAATTGTAATCAGATGGAACTTCTGGGGCTTGTTGAGGGATGTATTGAGGAGGGCAGCACTGTTACATCAGAAGCATTTTTTTCTTACAGGAATTAGGGAAGAGGGGAAATGAGCACTTACTGTTTGGTTAACCATACCGTTCAGTTTAAGAATTATGATACTGGGGATACCTCTAATACCATGGAGGAGTTTTGTGGAGCAATTAAATCTGTTATAGGGAGGGTGCTCTTCCAGCCTGCACTCTCATTTATACCTGGGCCAGTGAAACACATTACTTGACAGCTTGTGTGTGGTTGGCTGTACTGCGATTGCGATGTTGCAATAGCTGCCACCGCGCATGCCCACAACTCCTCCGAAGTACGTTTCGTAAATATAAGCTACAATCAATGTTTATACGTAAGTGCAACAAAGTACATTTTTCTAACAATGAAGAGAATGACGATGGAGACTAAGTGTTTGATAGTGTATGAAACCGGAAAATAAAAACGCCCAAAGTTAATGACAATATCTATGAAAAATCGTTCCAAATTGTTACCTGCACATAAAATGTTGTGTAATAATGGAAACCCAAGCGTACCAAAGAACACACTATCCACACTCATAGAAAGAAATAAAGCAAAACATGCATAACCTACCTGATCGCAGAGAGAAAGAATTAATTCTGTATACATTTACACTTGCCAATTTAAGATGTCAATGGCGTAATTCCATCCAGTTCTCATTCAATATCATTGGAATCGGCGCCAAAACCATCATCTTCACCGTCATCACCACCACCATTAAGAGAAATCATTAATTTTTCTATTTCATTTATAATGCCATCTATAGTCTGTGTTTCTCTTAAGAGATTAGCAACATGGTCTACTTTTTTTCCTCCATGAGGTAGCGTCTACAGGTTTACTTTTTTTCCTCCATGAGGTAGCGTCTACAGTAGCAAGACCTTCACGTAGCAATCTTCCCACTTCTGTTATATTAAAAGTCTTGTTGTTACTTCTAATGTACACCTTGACTTCACTCCAAACCAATTCAATAAGGAAAGGGGTGTTACTTCAAGACTTACAAGACAGCGAAGTAAACAGTGTGGAAGAGAGCCCCTGTGGGAGAAACAGTGTGTTTCACTTGCAATTTCATCTACAACGTAGTTAGGTGCCACAGGCTTATTTTGTTTTACGAGCGAGTATAACAGCAGCATTATAATGCTCATGTCCGCAGCAATGTGTCTCGCCTGAAACCACTGCACCATAGTTTCTTTATGGTTACTAGCAGTGGGAGTTTTATCTAAAATTGTGGAATGGTATGGTGCATTGTCCATCACAAACATTGTCGGAACACTGAACTGGAGCAACAAATTTTTAAACCACAGTAGAAACCGTGGGTGGTCCATATCCTCATGATAGTCATTGGTCTTTTTTTGATCGAAA
Organism: Schistocerca cancellata; assembly: GCF_023864275.1. Lineage (NCBI taxonomy): Eukaryota > Metazoa > Arthropoda > Insecta > Orthoptera > Acrididae > Schistocerca > Schistocerca cancellata. The sequence continues at coordinate 228,457,969 of NC_064633.1, forward strand.
AACTAGAAACCCTTCAGGCACAAAGCCGTTTGAAGATCCTGCGTGGGCCACAATTAATCTGAACCCTCTTCCTGTTTGCTGATGACCGCTGCTATTTGGAGTATCATCTGTCTAGCATTTCTCAAACGATTCTCTAGTGTTGACCCAGGTTTTGTCTAACCATATGCCTGAGTGTATGTCCTTTCCTACAATTATGTGTAAGAAAATGGTACGAGCTGCAATGACCTGAGCTTTTTCAAGTAACAGTTTTCATCAATCTAACATTTTAAAATGGAAACCCACACTTTTTAATATCTTAAGTGACGTCCCCCCCCCCCCCCCCCCCCCCCCGAGAAAAGTTCACTTTCTTTTAAAGAAATTAGCAGCTTCGCTATTGTGGGGTATTCTTTCCTTTTATAGTATCCGTATACATGCTGACAAATTGCATCGGATTGGAAAGAATCAATATCTTGAACAGGATGAGGCTGCTTCTTTTTTTTCTTTCCTAGAGTACTTAAAAACACACTTTCTCCCACAGGGGCTCTCTTCCACACTGTTTTCTTCACTGTCTTGCAGTAGCACCCCTTTCCTTATAACTGTTCTTTCACCGAGTTCTAGAGTTTTCGAGGTACACTCTAAAAGTTTATCGGCAGGAATCAACGCATGCCCATGAACAGAAACAAATTCTTTTTCTTGCTCATAAAACTCTCACGTCTTCTGTAGCAATTCCAAAGCCTCACTATTTAATGGCACTCCACGGCACAATGGATTGCTGCTTGGTCAACGACATCGTTTTGGTGACACTGTTTGACAAACAAAAACTGTAGTCAAGGCGGTAACACAACCTAACAGCAGGTGTTCGCGCACGAACAGACAATGTTTACACAGAAGCCGGTAACATGGTTGCTTCGACGCTGGAACCGGCTTTTGTTTGGTGCTGTTATTGGTTCAGAAGACACGGCGCCTCATGTTCCTCATTTGTTTGTTAGTTATATTACCAACTCTACAGCAGTTGGAGAGTGACTTTGAAGTGACATGTTTCAGTGGCCCGGTTATAGATGAGAATTGCTGGCGGAAGTGTGCCCCTGTGAGTTATTTATGTATCGTATTTTTGAGAATAGTGTGGAGGATGTATACGCCGACGGTCGTGAGTTGAGGAGGATGAGTTTCAGGAAAGTGGGATATGTGTGTGTGTGTGTGGGGGGGGGGGAAGTAACATTTTTTTGCATCATTTTATTTTTACATAATTTAGATGTGTTTTCTGTTTTGGTTTTATGGTATTCGGTTGTACTTTAATTGATATTGTGAATATGGGGTTGACGGGTTTTTGAGCTGTTGTGGTTTTGGTGTTGTTGATTGCTTGCGTGCCATGTAGGTTGTCTGTAGTTTGTGTTACTCATATGATTTATTTGTATTGAGGGCTTCGTTTGAGCTGTGTAGGTGAAGGAAATTTTGTGCTTTCACATTTTGGATTTGAGTGTGTTGGTTTTTTGTTTTCAAGGACTTCTTTTGAGTCTGTAGGTCAAGTAAAACATTTGATTACTGTGTGGTTTTTGTGATTGTAATGATATGTCAGATGTTGAGGGTTTTTTTTTTTTTTCACTGGTCTAATCCCTCTGTTTCCCACAGTTGTCCTGTTTTGTTTCATTGTTGAAGTGAAATACTTTCATGTCATTTTTATTTTTGTTCATGTGTGCAGTTATGTAAATTGTTGCCGTATTGTATATGCTGGAAGTAGGCATTTCTGCCATATTGATGACACCCTGGATCAAAGCAGACATGTGGAATCGGATGCTTCCCTAATACCCTTTTTCCACAAACATAAAAGCAAATTAAAAAAAAAATGGTAGAAAATAAGGTAACAAGCTTCAGCAACAAAATGGATATGGTGTTCTGTGTACATTTGCAACTACGCCACAGCTCATTTGTGCCAAATTACTCAAATATTCATTGTCATGTTAGTGATTAATAGTAATGTTCTAAGCGTGATTATGTTGTGCTTTTTCTGGTGTTACTCACTCATTAAATAACAATGGGGGAACATAGATTCAAATCCATCACACATTTTTTTAGACCTATTCCTAAAACCTTGGAAGGGGCACAGCTCCCTGGTTGTCAACACTGCAATTGTAAGTGGGTATAATGTTGCAATGCACAGTGTGACCTCTCAGATAGGGTTACAGAATGGCCAGTATTTACTTCAGTATTGTGTTTGCTACTTGCATCGTATCTCAGATTTCATTAACAGTACTCATGGAAACTAAAAATTAGTGCAGACTTGCCACCATGAAAGTAAACCTTAGCAAATGACACACATCTCTGAAAATTGTACTTGTTTGCACTGCCTTCTTAGCCAAATTTGCCTGAACATTTTATTGCAGCATCATGTAGCACTGATGGCATTGGTTGAAGTAATGGTGGATTTTGATCATTGGTGTTTGGCTTGCGAGGAAGTAGTGGACATCTATAATTCTTTATTGCCAGACTGTGTGAACATAATTTTAACATCAATACCAGCACTTGAATAACTGTCTATGGGGCTGGCCTTGATTCCTGTCCACCCCCCTCCCCCTTTCCCCCCTTCCCGACTTAGTGTTAGGTAATGACATGACTGTTGCTTGTAGACTGTCCTAAATGGTTATTGAAATTGCATGTCATTGTGTCAATTTTTGTAACATCTGGAGACATTCATATTTAAACCTTTGGTGGTTAATTTGAGGATTGAGAATTGAAACTACCCAGACTCCTTGGTTGCTGCAAACAAGTCCGTCCAGTGTGCTTTGGGTATTACTTTCTTGCACTGTGCTTGGTGATGCTTAGTACTTCAGATGGATGACAAAGATGGTTGACTACTTAAATGCCTCTGTGAGTGTGCTGTAATTAGTCTAACATTGTCATTGCAGTCATTTTGGAAGTAATTTAAAGATATCTGGGACATCAGTCTTGGAATTGATGTCCCAGGACTCTTCCCAGCAGTCTTTTTTTCATTCACACAAATTAACAAATCTTTTAAGGACATAAAATAGATCAGCTGCAACCGAGAAAACACATCCTTGTTGCGCAGTGCTGTGCTACGTTGTACATGTGTGGTATGTCTAAAAAGTTTGGTGGATGGTGTCGTATCTGAATGGCAACCTAATGCATGTGTGCGTGCATGCGCATGGGTCTCCAGAGACTTGAGGAGAATAGATACATGGCATGCACTGATGTGACTAGCTGTGTAAACAGACTGAGACCAGTTGAATGTAGTCAGTGCGAGAGAAAGTGCCGCAGCGCAATGGAGCAACATGTAGACATCAAGTTCTGCTACAAAGTGGAGAAGACTGCAACAGAGACACATGGAATGTTGATGCAGGTGTACGGGAGGGAAGCTGTGAGTTCCCTGCTCCCTGCCGCCGTTGGATAAGAGCTGCCAGCAGCAAGTCGTATACTCCTAGCTCACTTATTCGTTACATAGTTTAATTCTTAATTTCTTTGCATGTTTTTGGTACTTGCATTGTTTAATTCATGAATTTTGGGCGTATTATAGTATTTGAGAGTTGTAGCATCGTGTTTTAGTACCTGAATAGTGTAAAATCGTGTAGTCTCCTTCCGCCGCCGAGCAGTGTGTCAGCAGTGCGCAAGTAGCAGCATTACTGCATTTACTAGGCAATCTTGTATTTTAATAACCGTTTAAATTTTGTGTCGAATCGTTTGTGCTCTCTGTAGATTAGTTCAGACGTTCTTTGCACAACAGTTTTTAGCATGGATAGGGACTGCAGCTGCTGTGTTTGGATGCATGCTGAGTTGGCATTCCTTTGCTCCCAGCTTCAGGCAGTGTTGGCTTTGGTCACACAGCTTGAGGCTGTTGCCCATGGGCATCACTGTGGGGGTCCGGATGGGGGTTTGTCGGGGATGGCCAGCTCGTCCCACGCATCCCCCGATCGGACTATGACTGTGGCTGCCCGGGATACTGCCCACATTGAGGCTGATCCCTCACCTGTGGTAGAGTGGGAGGTCGTCTCAAGGTGTGGCAGGGGGCGAAAGACATTCCGGAGGGCTGAACGGAAGGCCTCTCCAGTTTGTCTGACGAACCGGTTTCAGGCTCTGTCTCAGGCTGATACTGATCTTCTGCCGGACATGGCTGCTTGTCCTGTTCCAGAGGTTGCCCCTCAGTCTGCAAGATCTGGGCGGTTGCAGAGGGTGGGCTTACTGGTAGTTGGGAGCTCCAACGTCAGGCGCATAATGGGGCCCCTTAGGGATATGGCAGCAAGAGAGGGGAAGAAAACCAACGTGCACTCCGTGTACATACTGGGGGGAGTCATTCCAGATGTGGAAAGGGTCCTTCCGCATTCCATGAAGGGTACAGGGTGCACCCATCTCCAGGTGTTCGCTCATGTCAGCACCAATTATGTGTGTCGCTTTGGATCGGAGGAAATCCTCTCTGGCTTCCGGCGGCTATCTGATTTGTTGAAGACTGCCAGTCTCGTTAGCGGGATGAAAGCAGAGCTCACCATCTGCAGCATCATCGACAGGACTGACTGTGGACCTTTGGTACAGAGCTGAGTGGAGGGTCTGAATCAGAGGCTGAGACAGTTCTGTAACCGTGTGGGCTGCAGATTCCTTGACTTGCGCCTTAGGGTGGTGGGGTTTCGGGTTCCGCTGGATAGGTCAGGAGTCTAGTACGCACAGCAAGCGGCTACACGGGTAGCAGGGGTTGTGTGGCGTGGACTGGGCGGTTTTTTTAGGTTAGATGACCTCGAGCAAGTACAGAAAGGGCAACAGCCTCAAAGGGTGTGGGGCAAAGTCAGGACATGCGGGGACCAAGCAGCACTCAGTATTGTAATTGTAAACTGTCGAAGCTGCATTGGTAAAGTACCGGAACTTCAAGCGCTGATAGAAAGCACCGAGGCTGAAATCGTTATAGGTACAGAAAGCTGGCTGAAGTCAGAGATAAATTCTGCCGAAATTTTTACAAAGGCACAGACGGTGCTTAGAGAGGATAGATTGCATGCAACCGGTGGTGGCGTGTTTGTCGCTGTTAGTAGTAATTTATCCTGTAGTGAAGTAGAAGTGGATAGTTCCTGTGAATTATTATGGGTGGAGGTTACACTCAACAACTGAGCTAGGTTAATAATTGGCTCCTTTTACTGACCTCCCGACTCAGCATCATTAGTGGCAGTAGAACTGAGAGAAAATTTGGAATACATCTCACATACATTTTCTCAGCATGTTACAGTCTTAGGTGGAGATTTCAATTTACCAGATATAGACTGGGACACTCAGATGTTTAGGACAGGTGGTAGGGACAGAGCATCGAGTGACATTATACTGAGTGCTCTATCCGAAAATTACCTCGAGCAATTAAACAGAGAACCGACTCGTGGAGATAACATCTTGGACCTACTGATAACAAACAGACCCGAACTTTTTGACTCTGTAAGCGCAGAACAGGGAATCAGTGATCATAAGGCCATTGCAGCATCCCTGAGTATGGAAGTTAATAGGAATATAAAAGAAAGGGAGGAAGGTTTATCTGTTTAGCAAGAGTAATAGAAGGCAGATTTCAGACTACCTAACAGATCAAAACGAAAATTTCTGTTCCGACACTGACAATGTTGAGTTTTTATGGAAAAAGTTCAAGGCAATCGTAAAATGCATTTTAGACAGGCACGTGCCGAGTAAAACTGTGAGAGACGGGAAAAAACCCACCGTGGTTCAACAACAAAGTTAGGAAACTACTGCGAAAGCAAAGAGAGCTTCACTCCAAGTTTAAACGCAGCCAAAACCTCTCAGACAAACAGAAGCTAAACGATGTCAAAGTTAGCATAAGGAGGGCTATGCGTGAAGTGTTCAGTGAATTCGAAAGCAAAATTCTATGTACCGACTTGACAGAAAATCCTAGGAAGTTCTGGTCTTACGTTAAATCAGTAAGTGGCTCGAAACAGCATATCCAGACACTCCGGGATGATGATAGCATTGAAACAGAGGATGACACGCGTAAAGCTGAAATACTAAACACCTTTTTCCTAAGCTGTTTCACATAGGAAGACCGCACTGCAGTTCCTTCTCTACATCCTCGCACAAACGAAAAAATGGCTGACATCGAAATAAGTGTCCAAAGAATAGAAAAGCAACTGGAATCACTCAACAGAGGAAAGTCCACTGGACCTGACGGGATTCCAATTCGATTCTACACAGAGTACGCGAAAGAACTTGCCCCCCTTCTAACAGCCGTGTACCGCAAGTCTCTAGAGGAACGGAAGGTTCCAAATGATTGGTAAAGAGCACAGGTAGTCCCAGTCTTCAAGAAGGGTCATCGAGCAGATGCGCAAAACTATAGACCTATATCTCTGACGTCGATCTGTTGTAGAATTTTAGAACATGTTTTTTGCTCGCGTATCATGTCGTTTTTGGAAACCCAGAATCTACTCTGTAGGAATTAACATGGATTCCGGAAACAGCGATCGTGTGAGACCCAACTCGCTTTATTTGTTCAGGAGACCCAGAAAATATTAGATGCAGGCTCCCAGGTAGATGCTAGTTTCCTTGAATTCCGGAAAGCGTTCGATACAGTTCCGCACTGTCGCCTGATAAACAAAGTAAGAGCCTACGGAATATCAGACCAGCTGTGTGGCTGGATTGAAGAGCTTTTACCAAACAGAACACAGCATGTTATTCTCAATGGAGAGACGTCTACAGACGTTAAAGTAACCTCTGGCGTGCCATAGGGCAAATTTATGGGGCCATTGCTTTTCACAATATATATAAATGACCTAGTAGATAGTGTCGGAAGTTCCATGCAGCTTTTCGCGGATGATGCTGTAGTATACAGAGAAGTTGCAGCATTAGAAAATTGTAGCGAAATGCAGGAAGATCTACAGCGGATAGGCACTTGGTGCAGGGAGTGGCAACTGAACCTCAACATAGACAAATGTAATATATTGTGAATACATAGAACGAAGGATCCTTTATTGTATGATTATATGATTGCGGAACAAACACTGGTAGCAGTTACTTCTGTAAAATATCTGGGGGTATGCGTGCGGAACGATTTGAAGTGAAATGATCATATAAAATTAATTGTTGGTAAGTCGGGTACCAGGCTGAGATTCATTGGGAGAGTCCTTAGAAAATGTAGTCCATCAACAATGGAGGTGGCATACAAAACATTCGTTCGACCTATACTTGAGTATTGCTCATCTGTGTGGGATCCGTATGAGATCGGGTTGACGGAGGAGATAGAGAAGATCCAAAGAAGAGCGGCATGTTTCGTCACAGGGTTATTAGTAAGCGTGATAGCGTTACGGAGATGTTTAGCAAACTCCAGTGGCAGACTCTGCAAGAGAGGCGCTCTGCATTGCGGTGTAGCTTGGTGTCCAGGTTTCGAGAGGGTGCGTTTGTGGATGAGGTATCGAGTATATTCCTTCCCTCTACATATACCTCCCGAGGAGATCACGAATGTAAAATTAGAGAGATTCGAGCACGCATGGAGGCTTTCAAACAGTCTTTCTTCCCGTGAAACACACGCGACTGAAACAGAAAAGGGAGGTAATGACAGTGGCACGTAAAGTGCCCTCCGCCACACACCATTGGGTGGCTTGCGGAGTATAAATGTAGATGTAGATGTAGAATATGTGTGTATGAATAGTTTAAATGCTTCCATGAAGGTGAGGAAACAACTGAGGATGAGGCACGTTCAGGTTGGCCTTCGACAAGCAGAACCCCAGAAAAGATCGAGAAAGTGTGACAAATGCTAGCACCAGATCGGTGACGGACTCTCAGATTGATTGTAGAGGAATTGGGCAGTAGCACACCATCGTCTGGCATGATTTGGCTAAATGGAAGATCTGCTCCCTATTTGTGCTGCACAGGCGAGCAGAAAACAAAATGGCTTGAAACTGCTGGTGATTTCATTTCCATGTGTGACAGGATTCATTGTCTTCCCCGCACACTAAAAAAAAGCCGTCTGCAATAATCCAAGGTGAAAACACTGTTGACCACCTTCTTTGACAACAAAGACATCATCCACAAGGAATTTGTTCTTGCAGGTAAAACCATTACTGCTGCATTTTACCAGTCCATTCTGAACCAATTGCTACAGTGTATCCAGCGGGTTTGACCAGAGTTGCACAGGATTGGAAAATGGTTGTTCCTCCATGACAATGCCCCTGCACACTGTGCGATCCAGATGCGCGAATTCCTGGCACCGATGATGATAACTTTTCTTGAACACCCTCCGTGCCCCCCTGATCGGGCTTCTGCAGACTTCTTCCTGTTTCCCTGCTTGAAGGCAGCTACAAAAGGTGTACGTTGTGTGGACATGAATACCATCAAAGGTCATGTGACAGCCATTCTGTGATTGATTCCACAGGAGGCCTTTACTGATAGTTTCCAAAAGCTGTACGAACGTTGTCAAAAGTATGTTGTAGCGGGTGGCAACTATTTTGAAGGGTAATAAAGAACATTTGTTTGTATCTTTTGTTTTGTATGTTGCCCGATAGCATTCACCGAACTTTTTAGACACACCACATATTAACCTAATCACCATATACTATTCATTGTGAACCCCATGAACTGACACTCAGGAAAAAAGCTGTTGCTAAAGCTTGTTGTATAGCTGAGTCAAGTTGCTGTGATAAATCGTGCTGTGTCTTACAAATGCCGTTGTAAAATCGATACTTCTGGGGAAAATATTTCACCTTTCAGATTCAGATTCTTTATTAGTCATTCAGCATTATTACATGCAATAGACTTTGTCAGTTCACTTAACCTATTAATTTTACAAAATAAATTTTTAGATATTTAAGTTGATATTGGGCATTTCTAAAAATTCTTCTAATGAATAGAATGGATTAGTTAACAAGAAGTTATGAAAATTGTCTTTAAATAATTTGTCAGGCTTGATTGACCCATTTTTAGACAATTTGTTATATATTTTAATTGCCATATACTTATGACTATTGTTAGTTTTAGCTAATCTTTTTTGTGGCAACAGCAGAGAAGTACACGTTCTTGTATAGTAGCCATGCCTTTAATTTGTTACACTTAAATTAGGTAGTTCAGCAAGTATGTAGTTAACACTGTCAAGAATATATAAATTAATTACTATTAAATTTCTATATTTAATGAACAATGGTTTACAATGTGTTCTATTATCTACCTTAGCCATTACTCTGATTGCTTTTTTCTGGATCACCATAATTTCATTTATTTTTCTGCTGTTTCCCCAGAGTATCAACCCATACCTTAAAACAGATTGAAAAAAGGCAAAGTACGCTGTCCTTACGTACTCAAATGTCACACAACACATCAGTCTCTTCAACAAATATATAACTCTTGACAACCTAACCACTATGTGATCAACATGAGAGTTCCATGTTAGACTGTTGTCAAGTACAATACCTAAAAACTTTGCCTTTTGTTTTTCTATTTTTGTAGTCTTTGATAGACTGAACCACATATTCTGGGTCTTTTCCTCATTTAATAGCAGACCATTGGCATTAAACCATGATGTTGCATTTTCTTTTGCCAATTTCATATCACTTACAAGGTTATCAAGTACATGGTTTACAGATAGAAAAGTTGTGTCATCTGCATACATATATGTCTTTACATCTATATTTTCTGGTAAGTCATTTATGTGTACAAGGAAAAGAAGTGGTCCCAATTTAGATGCCTGTGGCACTCCGTGTTGAACCTCGAGTATGTTTGACAGATGACTTCCTGAACTCACCACCTGGTTGCCGATAGCTGGTCATACACAGCTCGGTGATGGTGTCCAGCAGCCAGGCATGGGCGAAGTCAGGTAGTAGGTAATAATGAGCCAGAGTTGCAGGTGGACGTGGGCAACATCTGATAGTAGGTGATAATGAATCGGTTCTGTCATGTCAGCCACTGTAAAATTCAAGGTTAGGGCTTCACGCAATCCAGTTTCATATGCTGCAATCCATATGTAGTGATAGTGGAATTATTGACTGTCAACAAGCTGAACATGGTGTGTGGTTGATATTTATGTTGCTTATCTCATGGGAAAATATTGAGTTCTGAGCCAGAGTCGACAAGAAATTTGTGTCCAATCATCCAGTCAGTTACAAAAAGGCATGCAGACCGATGCCCAGGAGTTACTATCTTCGACTGATGCTCCTGGCTGACATACATGCAGGGCAGGTTGAATTTGTGTCTTGCTCACCAAACCGCTGGTGATACCAGCACACTCCCTTCGGCTTTGAGTCACCAGAGTACTCTGGTGAAGACGATTGCGTGATCAGAATCTCTCCCTTGAATCACATTCAGTGAGCAGATCATTCATCTGTCTGGTCGGGGAGCCTGCCTTGTCCATTAGATTCTCATTCATTCACTTTTTCAGGGATTCAGTTTTGCTTAATAGGCTCTCTTAATCCAGCTCAGCTTGCATGATAGTGCTGCTACACGTCAAAGATGTGTCCAGATAGGAGGCAGGCGCAGTCGCATCTTGTATCTTCTTCTTCTTCTTCTTCTTCTTCTTCAGTAGCTCTACAGCCCTTGGTGAGCCTTGGCTTCTTCAACAATCTTCCTCCACACTTCTCGGTTATTTGCTGCTCTTTTCCACCCCCGGACTCTCATATTGCTGATATCCATCATTACCTCATCGATCCATCTTCTTCTAGGTCTCCCTTTTTGCCTAACTGAATGGATCATACCTTTCATCATTTTACCCGACGGGAGGCCCTAGCCACACGACATTTTTTTTTTTAATTCTATCCTCTGCCATTCTCTCCAAGTGTTCTAGCCATCGTATTCGCTGTGATTTCACAAATTTTACTATGTCCCTGCCTTGTATTAACTCTTGTAATTCGGCATTGTAGTGTATTCTCCAGCCTTCTTCCTCCCTTATTGGCTCATAGATTTTGCGTAGTATTTTCCGCTCAATGCTTCTTAGAGCATTTTTATCGTGTTCTGTCAACGTCCATACCTCTGAGCCGTATGTGATAACTGTGCGGACTAGGGAATTATATATTAGCAATTTAGTTTTTCTTGTAACAAGGCTACTTTTGAAAAGCTGCATATTTGCAAAGTAAGCTCTGTTTCCTGCTTGTATTCTTTCCCTTTTAGCCTTTCCAATACTGTTTTCATTTGTTATTAGGGCTCCCAAGTAGTTAAAAGAGGTCACTCCATTGAAGCATTTCCCATTGATGTTTAGGTTTTTAGGGGTTCTTCTGGCCTCAGATTGTGACATTACCATATATTTTGCTTTGTTTTCATTTACTATGAGGCCAATCTTTAAGGCTTCTGTTTCCATTGCCCGGTATGTTTCTAGGAGTGTATTGGTATTTCTTCCTACTGTAGCAATGTCATCAGCGTATGCACATATCTGGCTAGTTTTCATAAATATGGTGCCTCTTTTGTTGATTTTATTTACTGCACTATGCAGGGCTATGTTGAATAAGACAGTGGAGAGACTATCCCCTTGCTTCACACCTTTATTAAAGTCAAAGCTTTCACTTGTTCTGCTAAGGACCTTTACTTTTGCTCTTGTCTCTGTCATTGTCATTCTGATTAGTCTTATTAATTTAGCACATATACCAACTTCTTTCAGTACTCTGTATAGTTCTTGCCGATTTATGCTGTCAAAGGCTTGTTTGAAATCGATGAATCAGAAATGCAGTTCTATATCACATTCATAGAACTTGTCCATCATTTGCCTTATCACAAATATTGATCAGTTGCTCCTCTGCCCGGTCGAAAGCCACACTGATATTCCCCTAGTATGCCTTCTGCACACTTCCGTATCCTTTCGTTTAATATACTTGTGAAGATCTTATAAGCTGTACTTAGGAGTGTTACACCTCTATAGTTTTCACATGCTGTTCTGTCCCCTTTCTTATAAATGGGGACTATTATTCCAATTTTCCGATTATCTGTTTCCCTTATTTCTGATATTAATGTGTGCAGTTCCTTTATTACAGCCTCACCACCAGTTATTATTAATTCAGCAATTACGCTGTCTTCCCCAGGGGCTCAATTGTTTTTTGACTTGTGCACAGCCTGGGAGATCTCTTGTAGTGTTGGCTTTCGTGCCTCATGGGTTTCATTGTCTACTTCCAGCTCCACTCTTCCCTCCTGTGCAGCTGTCTCTTCATCTTCTAGGCTGGTGCTTAGTGTATCTTTAAAATACTCTGCCCATCTTCCCACTATCTGTTCTTCCTCCCTTATCATTTTCCCATTTTTACTGGAACAGGCCATTGTTTTTGGTTGGAATCTATTCTTCATTTTGCCTATGGCATGATAGAACTTTCTTATTTCACTCTGTTCCTTTAGTTCTTCTAGTTCTTGAAATTTCTTCATATTCCACTCTCTTTTCTTTCTCTTGCACAGTCTGTTAGCTCTTCTCCTTAATTCTCTATATTGTTCCACATTATTTCTGGTTTCTCTTTGTAGCATTTTTGTTCTTGCCCTGTTCTTTTCCTCTGTTGCTGACCTGCAATCTTCATCAAACCACTCCTGGGTTCTTCTGTTCCTTCTTATGCCTATTATTTCCTTTGCAGCATCCTTAATGGCTTTTTCAAACCTGTTCCACCTTTCATCTACTCCTACTGTGGTCTCTTCATTGCTCACTTTCTGCTTAGTGTTACTTGGTATTTTTTTACTTCATCAGGGATGTTCAGTGTGTCTGTATTCCATTTCATCATCTTTCCCATTCTGTTGCCATTTGTTAGTGACAGTTTCTCTCTCAAGACTGATTTTATCAAAAAGTGGTCTGAATCACAGTTTGGTCCTCTGCAGCTCCGTACATCCATAACTGACGTGGAGTGGCGTGCAATCACTAAAATATGGTCAATCTGATTGACTACTCCATTGGCTGCAGACTTCCAAGTACCTAGATGGATCCTTTTATGTGGAAAGCAGGTACTTTTAATAATCATATTATTCCTTGCTGCGAATTGGCATTGTAAGTCTCCATTCTCATTGTTTTCTTCATGTAGTGAATATTTTCCAGAAACTCCATACAGATGTTCATTCCTCCCTATTTTTGCATTAAAATCTCCTATCTTGTATGCAATCTGCTAAATCTGTGATGGTGATGAGAGACATCTTCATTTGGAATGCCATGATAGCCTTCACTGGCAGTTGTAGCCTGCTAATCCTTAAGGTGCAGATCAACATATTGTGTTGGTGGGCATGTCGACCTTGCTTCTCAGATGTCAGAGATACTGTGAGGGCTTGGAGTTCCCTATATCCTCTTGTGTGAGGACTTGCCGCACACACTCTTCTTGAGATGCAGAAACTCAACAAATTAGCTCATGGGTACAATTCTGCTTTGGGGCTGATATAATAGTGCCCTGCTCCTCAGCAGCATATCTGTGGTCAAGCTGGCTGACAACCAGAGCAAACTTTGTTGCATCCATCGTTGCTCAATTGCACAGCAAGCTTGTTTCTAGTTGAGCAAACTGAAGTGCCAGATTATGTGTCCAAAATGGAGGGAGACATACCATTAGTCTGGAGATCATTGGCCCTTCTGCCGGTTCTATATTTCTGCTCCCAAGGTATTCTGTCTTGAACCATGGAGGTATATTTAAAAGTCTCTTTGGCTATAATCACATTGGTGTGACCAATGTCGCTGGGATCGGTTTAAAAAGAGAGATCAGAGAGCCAACATCATATCCATATACAGAAGACAATTAAACTCAACACTATTTCTAATGACACGTAGTGTGACATACATCTGACACAGTAAAAGAAAAAAAAAAAGGTTCAGTTAAGCACAATCAGTATTAACCATAGAGTACTCAATCAACAACTGAGCAAAAGTGTTATAACGTCAAGTTGAACACACATATTTCGAAACGATACAACACATATAATCCACTGAGCAAGTAGACAAAGCAAGACATGTGAACACTGTAACATTCGAATGAGCACTGGGTCCAAGTCTAGCGGCCGCCGGCTGGCTGGCTGGCCGCTTAGGTGGCACAGCTGCTGCATGGCTGGCAGACAGAACCGCATGTAGAGGACATGCATAATTGTGCGGCGGCACTTTGAATGATCGGCGAGTCACAACACTTTTCCCCCCTTTGAAATTTTTTACTGGTCTTGATGGAGGTGGCCTGTAGAGTGCTAACGTCCATAGGCGTTGTGTGACTCTCGTCGTCGTGTGACGAGAAGGAGGCTTCCCGTACAGGCGGAAGTGTCCCTGATGATAACGGCTCGAGATGACAGGAGACGTAGGGGTTGAATCTGCTAGGGCCCCGTGCGCCAATCTGCCCGTTGAGGCAAGTCCAGTTTATATAACAGGAGACATGGGCGTCCGTAGGAGGAGGAGGCAAGTAGATGGGCTCCGACAGATGATGGTCATCCGGTTCCTGCATGGGCACGTCTCCTGGTGGCGTCCGTTCTTGTACTGGCACCGAGATGACGGTGAGAGGGCTGCGTCGTGAGTAATGAGAGATGCCAAGATCCCAAGCATTCGGTAGAGCTGAAGGTGGTGTAGCAGCATTCGGAACAGGCGTTGCCGGCACACGAGGCCGAAGCTGGTCTGAACAACGCACTGCAACACCCGTGTCCATCTGGATTTCATACTGCCGTCGGCCACGGTGTCGTAAGATGCGGCCCGGACTCCATTTTGGCCGCCTGCCATATCCCCTTACCCAGACAAGGTCATCAGCAGTGAACCGGCCAAGCGAAGGCACCCGCGGCCGTGAGGTGGAAGGCCGCAGAAGATGAAGTAACATGCGGGGCTGTCAGCCATGTAAGAGCTCAGCCGGGCTGTGGTCGCCCAGGGGGGTGAAACGGTAAGAAGCCAGAAACTGGAGAAGCGCATCATCAGCAGCAGAAGAAGTTGGGAGTTTCCGCATCTGAGCCTTAAATGTGGATGGAACAGAGGGGCCGTGACATGCATAACGCTGTGACGAGCACAAAAATCCGCAAATTCGGAAGAGGCAAATTACGGACCATTATCAGTAACAAGAGTAGAGGGAAGGCATTCCAAAGAAAAAATGCGGGCGAGAGCACTTGTGGTTGCCGCGGTGGTAGGCGATGTGCAACGGACAATGAAAGGAAAGTTAGAGTAGGTGTCAATTAGGAGGAGCCAATAAGTACCCAAAAAAGGACCCGCGAAGTCAGCATGAATGCGCTCCCAGGGCGTCTCAGGCGAAGGCCACGGTGACAAAGATGTCTTCGGGGCGGCGGCCTGTGACGCACAAGGGCCGCAGGCAGCAACCATGTGTGCTATTTCAGAGTCGATGCCAGGCCAGTACACATGACAGCGCGCCAGAGATTTTGTGCGAGAGACACCCCAGTGCCCTAGGTGAAGGAGGCGCAAGACCGAAGCACGCAAGGACGCAGGTACCACAACACGCGGCGAAGCATTGTCGGTGGAAAGGAGGATAACACCATCCCTAGCCGTGAGGCGGTAGCGCAAAGCGTAGTAGTTCCGCAACGGGTCAGAAGTCTTAGCGGATGGTCGATCTGGCCAACCCTTCTGAATACAGTGTAAAACGCGGGAGAGAGTAGGATCAGAACCCATAGCCGCTGCCAGCCAGTCCCCTGTGATGGGGAATCCATCCACAATCCACTGCTCGGCAACATCCAGATGGAAACACAAAAGTTCGTCCCTATCGAATGCCAGATCAGGACCCATGGGAAGGCGAGACAGTGCATCAGCATTTGCATGTTGAGCCGTCGGCCAGAAATGAATCTCATAATTGAAACGAGACAAGTAAAGAGCACATCGCTGGAGGCGGTGTGCAGCCTTGTCGGGAAGTGACAATGATGGCTGAAACAAAGAAACAAGTGGCTTGTGATCCGTAACAAGATGAAATTTGGATCCATAGAGAAAAACACCAAACTTATGAAGAGCATAAATAATGGCCAAAGCTTCTTTTTCAATTTGAGAATACTTTTGTTGGGCACCCATGAGCGGTTTGGAGGCATAAGCAATGGGTTGTTCAGAGGCGTCTGAAAAACGGTGCGCAAAGACTGCACCAATCCCGTATTGAGAGGCGTCCGTGGCAAGAACAAGATGTTGGCCAGGTCGATAAATAGCCAGGCACGGGGCCTGTTTCAGCATAGTCTTCAGTTTCTGGAAAGCCGCATTGCATGACGCGGTCCAGTGAAAAGGCATGTTTTTATGCAACAGGTGATGCAAGGGCTGAGCCACCGAAGCAGCAGATGGTAAAAACTTGTGATAGTATGCTATTTTCCCCAAGAAGGCCTGCAGCTCCTTAACAGATGTAGGGCGACGAAGGGCATCGATTGCAGCGACAGTTTGCTGAAGCGGACGAATACCATCCCGAGAGAGTTGAAACCCCAAGTACGTGATAGAGGCCTGAAAAAATTGTGACTTCTGAAGATTACACTTAAGACCGGCAATCTGTAAGACATGAAAAAGTGTGTGGAGGTTCTGAAGATGTTCTTCAGTGGTGGAGCCAGTGACAACAATATCGTCCATGTAATTTATACACCCAGGGACAAGGAGCAATAATTGCTCCAAGAATCGCTGAAAGAGAAGAGCAGGGGCGCTGGCAACCCCGAATTGCAATCGTTGGTGTTGATAAAGGCCGAAAGGCGTGTTAAGGACCAGAAACTGCCGGGAAGCAGTGTCGAGAGGAAGTTGTTCATAAGCTTCTGACAGGTCACTTTTAGAAAAATACTGGCCTCCTGCAAGTATAGTGAACAATTCTTCAGGTCGGGGCATAGGGTAAGTGTCGATGAGGCATTGTGCATTTACAGTGGCTTTAAAATCGCCACAGAGACGAATATCACCATTGGGCTTAGCAATGACAACGACAGGAGAGGACCACTCACTGGTAGTGACAGGAAGCAAGACCTCTGAAGTAGCAAGACGCTCCAGCTCCCATTTTACCCGATCCCGAAGGGCCACAGGAATGGGCCAAGCCCGAAAAAAATTAGGCCGAACAGTGGGTTTGAGCGTGATATGAGCTTCAAAGTCGTTTGCACGGCCTAACCCAGGAGAAAAAAAGAGACGAAAATGTCGTCGACAAGGAAGCCAATTGAGCATAAGGAATAGCATCAGAGACGATATTGACAGAGTCATCTATGGAGAACCCAAAAACACGAAAGGCATCGAAACCAAAAAGATTCTCTGCGTTACTCTGGTCGACCACAAATATGGGAGCAGTGCAAACGACAGATTTGTAAGATACCTCAGCATTAGATTGTCCCAAGAGAGAAATCTTCTGTTTATTGTACGTCCGTAATTTCCGAGTGACAGGTGATAGGAGTGGAGAACCCAACTGAAGATACGTCTGAGAATTAATTATAGTGGCAGCAGAACCGGTATCCACCTGCATGCGAACATCCCGACCAAGGATTTGGACAGTGAGGAATAACTTCTCTAAAAGGGAAGAAGTGCAATTGACAGATAACACAGAAGCAGAATCATTGTCACGGTCATGCACATCATGTATGCAGTCAGATTTGCAAACGGCAGACACATGACCCTTCTTTTTGCAATTGTGACACACGGCCCAATGTTGGGGACAGTCCTCCCATGAATGTTTCGTTAAACACCGCGGACATGAAGGAAGTTGCCGAGGGCTTTGCTGCAGTTTCTTGGAGGGTTGTTTACGGGTAGGCCGAGGCTGCACGTGGGAACGTACTTCGGCCACGTTGGCCGGTGGGGACGCACCGCACGCGTTGTCAACAGCACACAGGGGTTGTATTTCCCTGACGTCGCCCCATGCCTCTATTTGCGCCCCAGCGGCGCGAGAAATTTCAAAAGACTGTGCGATGGATAGGACTTCATCTAGAGTCGGATTTGCCAACTGAAGGGCACATTGCCGAACTTCTTTGTCGGACGCCGACCGGATAATAGCATCCCATACCATGGAATCGGCATAGGATTCTTTGTGAACGTCAGTAACAAATTGACACTTTCGACTGAGGCCGTGAAGTTCAGCAGCCCAAGTGCGATAGGATTGATGCGGTTGTTTTTGACAACGATAAAAGGCAACATGAGAGGCTACCACATGTGTTTGCTTATGAAAATATACGGACAGAAGTGAGCACATTTCAGCAAAAGACGAAGACGCAGGATCTTTCAAAGGAGCCAATTGCGACAACAACCGATACATTTGAGGTGAAATCCATGAAAGGAACAGAGACTTACATGTTTGTTCGTCCGCGACATAAAATGCCAAGAAGTGCTTTCAAAGACGTTTTTCGTAATCAGACCAGTCTTCCGCCGTCTTGTCGTAAGGAGGAAAAGGAGGTATAGACAACGACGAGAAACATCCCGCATTTGATGCCGTGACGAAATCGCGAATTGCCAATGTGAGAAACGTTTGCTGTTCAATGAGACCTTGCAATAGTTGCTCGACAGTAGCCATGGAAACCTGTGGGTCAACGATGAGAAGAAAAAATCCACTACCTTGTCGCCAATTGTTATAACGTCAAGTTGAACACACATATTTCGAAACGATACAACACATATACACTCCTGGAAATGGAAAAAAGAACACATTGACACCGGTGTGTCAGACCCACCATACTTGCTCCGGACACTGCGAGAGGGCTGTACAAGCAATGATAACACGCACGGCACAGCGGACACACCAGGAACCGCGGTGTTGGCCGTCGAATGGCGCTAGCTGCGCAGCATTTGTGCACTGCCGCCGTCAGTGTCAGCCAGTTTGCCGTGGCATACGGAGCTCCATCGCAGTCTTTAACACTGGTAGCATGCCGCGACAGCGTGGACGTGAACCGTATGTGCAGTTGACGGACTTTGAGCGAGGGCGTATAGTGGGCATGCGGGAGGCCGGGTGGACGTACCGCTGAGTTGCTCAACACATGGGGCGTGAGGTCTCCACAGTACATCGATGTTGTCGCCAGTGGTCGGCGGAAGGTGCACGTGCCCGTCGACCTGGGACCGGACCGCAGCGACGCACGGATGCACGCCAAGACCGTAGGATCCTACGCAGTGCCGTAGGGGACCGCACCGCCACTTCCCAGCAAATTAGGGACACTGTTGCTCCTGGGGTATTGGCGAGGACCATTCGCAACCGTCTCCATGAAGCTGGGCTACGGTCCCGCACACCGTTAGGCCATCTTCCGCTCACGCCCCAACATCGTGCAGCCCGCCTCCAGTGGTGTCGCGACAGGCGTGAATGGAGGGACGAATGGAGACGTGTCGTCTTCAGCGATGAGAGTCGCTTCTGCCTTGGTGCCAATGATGGTCGTATGCGTGTTTGGTGCCGTGCAGGTGAGCACCACAATCAGGACTGCATACGACCGAGGCACACAGTGCCAACACCCGGCATCATGGTGTGGGGAGCGATCTCCTACACTGGCCGTACACCACTGGTGATCGTCGAGGGGACACTGAATAGTGCACGGTACATCCAAACCGTCATCGAACCCATCGTTCTACCATTCCTAGACCGGCAAGGGAACTTGCTGTTCCAACAGGACAATGCACGTCCGCATGTATCCCGTGCCACCCAACGTGCTCTAGAAGGTGTAAGTCAACTACCCTGGCCAGCAAGATCTCCGGATCTGTCCCCCATTGAGCATGTTTGGGACTGGATGAAGCGTCGTCTCACGCGGTCTGCACATCCAGCACGAACGCTGGTCCAACTGAGGCGCCAGGTGGAAATGGCATGGCAAGCCGTTCCACAGGACTACATCCAGCATCTCTACGATCGTCTCCATGGGAGAATAGCAGCCTGCATTGCTGCGAAAGGTGGATATACACTGTACTAGTGCCGACATTGTGCATGCTCTGTTGCCTGTGTCTATGTGCCTGTGGTTCTGTCAGTGTGATCATGTGATGTATCTGACCCCAGGAATGTGTCAATAAAGTTTCCCCTTCCTGGGACAATGAATTCACTGTGTTCTTATTTCAATTTCCAGGAGTGTAGTTCACTGAGCAAGTAGACAAAGCAAGACATGTGAACACTGTAACATTCGAATGAGCACTGAGTCCAAGTCTAGTGGCGGCCGGCTGGCCACTTAGGTGGCGCAGCTGCTGCATGGCTGGCAGACAGCACCGCATGTAGAGGACATGTGTAATTGCGCGGTGGCACTTTGAATGATCGGTGAGTCACAACAAAAAGTAAAAAAGTAAGAAGTAAATTAAAGTTCACTGTGTGGAATGTCTGCACCAGTGATCCTTGTTGCCAGCAAACGAACTCAGCTGATGCTTTGCAGTCAGCTGATCACTAGCTGTCAGCCATGAACCGATCGCGACCTCCTGCAGTCTCTGCAATCTCTTATGATTTTACAGGAATTACTAGCAGCTTACTTTCATAATATGGATTCAAGCTGCTTGATTCCACCACAGGGACTTGTCTTTATGCTCATTACACTGTTAATTAGAAACTGGTATAGTCCACATACATTATTTATTGGTGGTAAATTACAGTAGTCTTTCCTACCCACTGTTGAATTTTAACAGTACTTGAAGTAACAGTACAGTAACAAATATGGCACTACAGTGTGATTATCGGAATGTCTATGGACACATTGAGTGTAGATACTCAATAAATTTAATTTGCTAGATTGCAGATTCAATTATGCTTCTCAGTATTTCCAGTCCTTCATCTGTAGCTTACTTTTATCCTGTCATTAGACAGATACTCTAACTTATTTCTGTACTTTATGGTGAAATATGTGTGTCTGTATTTCTGATTTAAATCGAAACTGTAATTTTAGCTATGATTTGTGTCACTAGTTTTTCAGTTTAATGTGAAGAATATGTAGGAATATATCTCAGTGGTTCTGATCATATTATGAGTTGATCTGCTGGCCACTTTAACATCTTGTGGACTTTCATTGTAATCATTCAGAGTTTCCAGAATGTGCTAATAGTAGTCATTTATGACAGAACAAAGAATATCATTTGAGCCTGCACAGTGAAAGTGTGTTTATAACATCTCTGGATCTTGAAAGCTACTGATCTTTTTCTTTGGTAATTTTTTTCCAATTTTCCATAAATTTTCAGTTAACACCATTCTTGTTGGTCATATTTCTTTCAGTATTCTACTAAAACTTATTTTTATTCATTCAGCTTTGATTTTCTTTAATTTGTTGCAAAAAAAATTGTGATTGCATCCTATCAAAATGCAGTTATGTATTTGTTTTTTTCCCAAATATTTTCCACAACAGTTTTTTTTTTTTTCTGTGACCATCCTGCATTTCTGCCACAGATCTAAAATGCAAACATGGAAACCAAACTTAAAAACCCAAGATTCCAGATTCTGAGTCTCTTGCTGATCACTTGATCTTTTATTATGGTGCTTTTATTGCAACAACAAAATACGCCATGAGTTATTCGCACACTACTGAAGATAGTTACTGAATGAGTTTACTCTTACTTTATACCAAGTCTGGCTTCTTTAAGTGACATTAACAGTTTTGTGCAAGCAGAACTGCCATTGCCTTATTCTTGCTATGCATTTTTGCTTTAAAGCTGTCAAATACATTAATTATAGAGGTACAGTCTCATTTTGAATTCTGTCATGTATTTTCTTCCTGGATACCCACAGTCATGTTCTTCTGTTTTTTTCATTTGTTTATACTCACACGCTTTCTTATGTTAATGGAAGCTTCTCTCAGGAAGAAAGCTTTAAAAAAATAAGAGCTAATGGTTACTAATGTATCTAGCCCCTTTTCATGTACATAGCATTACTTCTGCAGTTTGATACCCACTGATACTGGTGCCTTACTTGTAGCTAATCTTCTTCCCTTCTCTGGCCAATCATTATGACTTGTATTTATTGTATTTTCAGCTAGTGTAATGAATAGCTTCATGTCTCTCTGGCACTTGGGTCTGGAATATCTTGTTAGGCACTCTGTGTTAATGTCTTGTTTTCAGGGTTTGTCTAATTTATGAACACTAATATTGAATTGTTAACCAGGGTTCGTAACGTCCTTTAGAGTCAAGTTCTTTTCTGTGGTCTGTTTAACGTCAATTGTAATACTCTCTCCTAGAGATGTAAGCTGTGGTTTGTGTGCCTTGACATAACATACGTCATGATGAAAATACTTCATAATTCCCCACTGTCGGGAAACGTGCGCCTCGAAGTATATGTTCCCGAAGACTGGTATTAGGAGTTGAACTATGAACTATTTTTATTTTGTTTCACTTTACAGTAGTATGAGTGCACATTTAATAGAATGTTTTCCTGTAGATGATCACACTAAAAAAATAAATTTGAGTTTAACTTATACATTAGTAACAAATTATTAATAATACATAGTTGTGACTAGAGAGTAGGAATCATATGAAAAACTCTCATCCCTAAATCTAGAAAGGTTTGAAAGCAGGTGTTGGGGATGTTGAAGGCAGTCAAAAACTTCTTGTGTTGCCGTTGTATAATTAAGACTACAATGAGTAGAATTGCCTCAGCTTCTAATTTCTAATGCCAGTAACTGTGAAACTGGGAATTACCAGGATTAGGGAAATGACAGGGTAGGACTAGGCCCCTTTAACTTACATCATTTATCAGTGAACATCATCATTTATTTTTATATATTTTGTTTGGTAACAGGCCCCCTTTCAAAAACAGGTAGAAAAATCGAAGCTAATTTACCATTACGGGCGTTCAAAATGGTGAGTAAGGCAGTCATTAAATTACAAGAATAATAACCTCAAACAAAATTCAAGAAATAAGGCCTTCACAACATTGGTCTTTCTAAAAATTTTCAACTAAGCCATTTTAAAGAAACCAGCCAATTAAAATAAAAGGTAAATATTAACACAGATAACATACGGATTACAAAAAAATTACAATAAAACTCAGAACAAGAATATAATACGTATTAAACATTAAAGAGAGAATTTCCATGCAAAGCCAGTTTATCAGAGGTCTCTTGGCAGATGACAAAATTTTGTTTACAGTGCAGATAACATAAGATACTCGTCATGAGCATGGACAGCCAGTGTGCATGACTGCAAACAAATAGTAAGCTGTGCTAGGAAATGCTCGAGAGCTGTGCACAAGGCTGCAAGTAAGTCAGGCCCACACGGCAAGAAGCTGCTGGCGCAGAACACTCTCCCAGCAATTTAATAAGTGCTGCTAACAAGCAAGAAAGAAAAGTGTCTGACTAAATAATACTACAAGTAAATGTATGGTTTAATCATGATTGCACCTATATAGCGTTTTCAATGAGTTGGTACGCCCTAGGAAATAGGCTTCGCTAACAGAGAATTACAGAAAGGGAGCTGTAATATTTTCAGGAGGAAATACAACAAACTACTCACTAGGGTCTTACCATTAGCCGAAGCTCATAACATGCTTAAAAGGACTGAATAATAGTAATACCAGAGAGCCCACCAACTTCTAAAATGTTATTGGAACTAACATTAAAACATAGAACAACTGGTTCTCTTGCATAAGAATTTTGAAACAAACACAGTTAAAAAGATGTAGGTCCCTGATATAGCTTTGTGTGACAACTGGGCACATTACATAACCACAACATTAATGATGGTAAAGTTTTGATAGAGAATGCTGGGCAGCGTATTTATACAAGTTACTTCAAAATTGCACAGAGTCGACAAGGCAATATGCTATTCCCAAAGTCACAGTGCCAAGTAACAAGGCACGCATGATGACTCAATGGAACATAAACAAGAACATCTGTTCTTGTAGAGAGGGAAACTGGTGCACAGAGTTGAACAAATAGTTGCACACAACATAAGCAAACTGTACCTTACCTTCTGCTCGGTCCTGGTATAGAAGAGAGAAAGGCATCATGTTGATCCACAGCCTGTATGCATCGCTCCAAGCACTGCTGCAGCCCCTGGCTCCACCCTGTGCAAAAACTCCCATCAGCTGCTGGCACCGTGCTCATTGGAGGCCTCTCTAGATGTAACTATAGCATCTACTTTTGAAGACTAGGTGAGGTAATGATAACAGCTTAAGGCAGTAATCTGTGCTCCCTGGTGAGACGGCATCTAAAAGTTACTGATAGTGAGATGAGCCACCCTGGCTCCAACTGACAACCCAATAGTAGCTGAAATGCATAATCTTAATTTTATGGAACATTTTGTTAACTGTTCTGACACACTGGAGACAACCATAGCAGTTTCAGGAAGGATAAATTTGGCACTTTACATATAAGCCCCTGCAGGGGCTTGCAACTCTTTAGTGAGTATGTGCTTGACTCCCATAGGGCCCCAGTCTTTACAGCATTACTTTCTTTCCATAGTGCGAGCTTATACTTCCTCTATCCCTTTTCCGCTCTCCATATCCATCAGATGGTTTTCTAGGCGCAGAACCTGCTTGGACCTGGTGTATAATTTGGGACTCAAATTTCCTCTTCCGTCATTTTCTACAACTTCTCATTAAATAAATATGTGGTCTCCATTGTTGGGTTTGACCTGCCAATAATTTTCAAAATTCTCCAGAATTGTGGATCATGCACGGGAGGTCACCCAAGGTGGTGTATGCTCCGCCTTTGTGTCTTTCCATCTTTGTACCTTTCCATGTTTACACCCTTCCCTTTAATAAGATAGTACACCCAAAATCCAGCATGGTAGCTATTCCATTGTGGGTAAGTTGTCAAGTACCTGTACGGTAGTAACCCCCCTGACCATTCAGGGATTGCAGTATTGGTGCGTGAGCTGAAAACTGCTCATGTATACTGAGGAGTATGTGCCCATTGTGTCTGGGTCAAAGGGATTCTAAGCAACAGATTACTGGCCAGTTAGCTGTTGCTGAGGCGGGTGGCGCCCATGGGGAGAGACCCCATTCGGAGTGGGTGACACCATGGCAGATAAGCTGCAAATGAAGAGGATGTAGTTATCTCCCACTGGTGGCCATAAATTCCAAGCAGTCTCCATACATTCCCAGCAGTCTCTATGGAAGGAAAATCCTTATTTAATATATAGAGATACGACTCTAAAAATTTCTCTTATCTGGCTATGTCAATGACTGAGGGGGATTCCTTCTTGGCCACAAAACCCCTATTCTTTGTGGAGAACATAGAACACAAGTTTGGGGAAGTGGCAGCCATCTCTAAAATAAAAAGTGAGTCAGTTTTGATCAAAACAGCATTCTCCACCCACTCACGGGCACTCCGTGCTTGTAACAAGCTTGGCTACGGTGCCTGTCAATTCCCATAACAGTCTCAATATGGTTCAAGGCATCATTTTCCACTGAGACCTGCTCTTGCAACCTGATGATAAGCTCACACCAACTTGAAGCAACGGGGTGTACACTTTGTCCATTGTGTCCATAGGGGGCCAAAGGATAATAGGGTTGCTACTGGCGCCTTCATCTTGGCCTCTGAGGGAGATTTATCGCCTGAAAAGGTCAAAGTGATGACATACCGATGTGAAGTAAACCATATGTTCCCCCCTATGCACAGTTTCAAGTGTTTGAAATTCGGGCACATGTCTTCATGGTGCAATTCATGGTGAATCTATAGAAACTGTGGACGACCTCTGCATGCGGACACTCCTTGTGCCCCCTCCCCCGAGTTGTGGAAAGCACCATTCTTCCTGCTTGCCAGACTGCACCATTTTCCAGAGACAGAAGAAAATACAAGAATATAAGACTCTGGACAAACTAACCTATCAAGAGACCAAGAAGTAGTACAAGTGCTTGCATGTATAAGAGTCATATACTGCTGCTATGATGACATTGCTCCCTTTGGTGACAGTAGTCCCACCCTTTACTCCTCCTACAGCGAGTGCTCAGTGTTCTCTGACCATTCCTGCCCCCTTTATGGTTGGGGCCTCTCCTCTTGCTGATTCCCCCACACTTACTTGGGAATATTGGCTTTCCACCCACTGGGGATGTCAGTCCCCACCTCCCAGCCAAAGACAGATCACCTTCCTCCAGCTTCTCTTGGGACACTTTCTTCCAAGGTTTCTGCCAGTCTACAACCAGACACCAGCTAGTGGTTGGAGCCACAGGCTGCTGGTTGCAGGGCTTCGTGATCATCATCATCATCATCATCATCACCTGAAACTGATTCAGAAAAGCCCTCGTAGTCATCCAAATCCTTCAAGGAGAGGAGAGCAAGAAGTAGTCCTCAAAGAAAAAGGATTCTGTTGGCCGCCAAGCCACCAGATCCCCCTTGTTCCAGTCCTGTGGCTGAGGCAGAGATTCCGACAGCCCATGAGCCTCCAGGTCGCACCACACAGCAGAACCCAGAACCTACGTGCTTTGATCCCATAACCCCTAAAATGGTGGCAGCTGGTGACCCTAGGGCATAACATTCTTCGCTGATCCCTTCATGGCCTCACAGTATGTTGACAACGTTATTTTCCAGTGGAACTGTAACAATTTTTGCCATCACGTGGCTGAGCTACAACATCTATTAAGCAATTCCTCTGCCTTTTGCATTGCCCTTCAGGAGTCCCGTTCCCAGCAATGCGGACCTTGGCCCGTCATGGATACTGGGGATATTATATTTATAACAGGGTGTTGGGCAGAGTTTGCACATATGTCCTTGACATTCTGTATAGTGAACTTGAATCTCTTAATATACCATTGGAGTCTGTGCCATTTGGGTAAGGGCATTTTAGGATATTACCATCTGCAGTGTTTACTTTCCTCCCAAAGTTGAAGTGTTGCAGAGCATATTGTTTGCATTGGTTTTATAGATTTCCCACTTTTTCTAATGTTGGGTGATTTCAATGCCCATAACAGGTTGTGAGGCAGAACAATGATCACAGGCCACAGTAAAGACCTCAAAAACTTACTGGCACAACTTGACCTTTGCCTCTTGAATACTGGTACCCCCACGCATTTCAGTGTGGTGGACGAAACTTTCTCAGCCACTGACCTTTCCATTTCATTTCTTGTCTTCACCTACCCATCCACTGAAGAGTGCACATGATTTGTGTGGTAGTGACCACTTCCTGATATTCTTGTTCCTCCCGCATTGTCACTCCATTAGACACCTGCCCCAATGGGCTGTCACTGGCTTTGACTGGTGCACTTTCACCTCTGCTGTTGCCCTTGGCTTCCTGCTGCATCGAGATATTGATGAGGTAATCCAAAATACAACTACAGCCGTTCTTTCGGCAGCTGATTTAGTGATGCCCTGTTCCTTGGGACCTCCCCAATGGAAGACAAGGACAGTACCATCCTTTGCTGGCTCCGCATTGGCTACACTTGGCTGATTCCTGGCCATCTCCTATGTCACAAGGATCTACCTAACTGTTATTGTGGTTCCTCTGAGAAAACTTGGACACCAAGTCTGCAGCCTCATTTCTTTCGCTACACATCAGTTTATACAACATTGTCCATAGGAGAACGGAAGTCTGGTGCTAAAATTTGGTTAAAATAAGTCTACATCAAAATCATATTTATTTATTATAAAAAGTAAATATCATTGTGATTTAGACTGTTATTTTAACCAAATTCTTTCATTTTCACTATCACGTGGATTTACCATGTTAGTGGAAAGTATGTGGGGAGGCAGTACTGTACTTGTGGGCATAATATGTGTAACTGGTTCAAGATTCGATATACAAATATATCTCATTTAATGAAAAAATGGGGATCATGACATTTCTCATTGTTGTGCTGAGCGGGTATATCTGTACTCACTTAAGTCTTATACTGTACAGTGAATGATTGTACAGGAGTGCTCTTTCCCCCACAGTACCAGGTTCCTGTTGGTCACCTTTTAATTGTGTGTAAATGAATTGGATAAGATCTTGTCCAATTAAGAAATGAACTTACGCAACTGGATTAATGGAAGTCATCCTTGACCTTTTCTTGATGTCTGAGAAGAATGCATACACACTTCTGCCTATTTGCTCAACACAAAATCCCATTGCCACAAATCCACCATCCAGTTTTCTAATTGAGCTTTACTAGTTGTTCTGGAGGTTGTTACATATTTTACTTGTTCTATGTCTTGCTTGTACAATCATTATGATGCAGTCTGGTAAATGGTGCATTGAGTGCATTCTCATAATGTCAAGAAATGAGTAGACACAGTGGTTCCAAAAATACCTGTGAATGTTACAAGCACATGCCTCTTCTGCTCTCAATGGAGCAGCCTTGTAGATCTACTAGCAGAGTCTCTCAGGTAATGCTGTGCCATTAGAAATGTTGTAGCCTCTTAATCTCTAGTCAGCCTGAGATCATCTGTCTTTTCATAGAAAACTCTTCATCACAGCATATTTCCTATTGGCCACCTTTCGAAATTTGTATATTTGCTTTGCTATGTTTCTGTGTAGTAGTGTTCCTTTGTAATTACTCATACAACTTGGATATGGACCAGTTGTCCATAGATTTATCATCATTAATCTTGCTTAACTTTTACAGTTTTTTGTACTTGTATCTACATCCACAGTGCTGGTTACACTGCTTTCTTGATTGTCAGTTTAACTGTACTCCTGTCAGTGTCTTATGGTATGAACTTGTTGACGTAACCTGTTTTTATTTTCTTTGGAAATCCAGTTACTAGCCAAATATAATTCTATGCAAAAGATTACCCCATAACATGACAATTTCTGCTCAGTAATCATCTATATTGGGTACTATATCAGTTTACTGTACATAATAGCATTCAGTCATTGTCATTATTGTGACTGCTGCCCCCATCATTGTTAATTCTCTCTCTGAAGTTGTCTACTTCCTCAAGAAACAATTGTAGTTCTATAATATGTGTCTCAAAAAGTGATTCTTCAAGTAGCCTTTGTAATGTTTCATCAATCCAAATTATCATTTATCATCTTGGGTTATTCATTCAGGGCAAGATATGTGCCAGCACCAGTCATCATCTCCTTTCTCTCTCACCAGTTTTAATCGTCTCCCTTCTGTCTCATTGTTGTTAGCAACACAAACATTACACTAAAACTCTTTGGCAGTGGTATGTAATAACACTGAAATTTCACATGCACTCATCATATTCACCCTCACTTAGCTGATACGCTTAAGGCTCAACTCTAATACCACCTGAAGGACAGATACTGTTGTGCATGAAGAAAGAAAACCTTTTCTAATTTAGTGCTGAACCAAACCCTTAGAATACATAATAACATATGGCTGTGATTGTCTAAAGCAGTGTACCCAGTGTAACCTACTTTGTGTGCTTATGTTTGCAGCTAAGCTACAGTTTCTTGAATTTTCAGTTTACTTTACACATTGATGCTAAGACTGTATTAATAACCACATAACCTTCACTGTCAAAATGCCACTTTACCAAAAACTAAGCAACCTAAATAGATGTTGACCTGAGCCAACTGGATGCTTTACAGCAAGAAAGCCAGCATGGTACACCATATCAGTATGATCATCCACAGGACCACTAATGGGTGTAACTTGATACTGTCTGTCAAACCTGTAAGACAGGTCCCATAGTGGGGGCAAGGAGTGTACCACTGTGCAACTTAATACTCCTCTATGAAGAAATACAAGAGGCCATTTTGTACTAGTAGTGTGTGATGGCTATTATTATTATTATTATTATTATTATTATTATTATTATTATTCAGAAGGACTATTACATCATCGCTGATAATGTTTTATCCAATAACTATATGATTGGGCTTTCCAGAATTAACTTTCCATTATCGTGTTATCTTTCCTATCAGGAGAGTATTTTAGGTTCAGAGTTGAAGATGCCCCTTCAGGTCGACATATGCAGGAGAATGGTGTTCCTCAAGGGAGCATATTTGCAGTAACCATTAACACTGTAGTGTCCACAGACCTGTTCCTGCTCTCTTTTTGGAGTCAAATTTTCCAGTCTTTTGAGTGCCTTTTAGTCTTGAGACGATGACTTCCTGACAAGTGGAATTAACTCTCTCCTCACATATTTTCAGAAAGTATCTGACAGAGTGCCAAAATGAAGACTGTTACAAAGGCCTGAGTAGACAGAATGTTTCTCAAATGTGTGAGTGGCTTGAAGACTTTTTAACTAATAGAACCCAGCACATTATATTGGATGGTGGATGTTCCTCAATAACAAGAATATCATTGGAGCTTCCCTGGGAAGTGTGACAGGACTGCTCTGATGAATGATCTGATGAATAGGATGAGCAGAACTCCGTGCCTGTTTGCTGAAGACACTGTAGTGTATGGGGTGGTGCTATTGTTAAATGTCTGTAGATGTAGGATGGCTTGGATCAAATTTATGTTTGGTATGTTAAGTGGCATCTTGCCCAAATGTGGAGAAATGAAAGTTAATGTAGATGAGTAGGAAAAACAATCTTGTAATGTTTGAATACAGTATGAGTGTTGTGCTCCTTGACACATTTCCATCTGTTAAATATCTAAGTTTAAAGCTGCAAAGTGACGTGAAATGGGATGAGCATGTAAGGTCAACTGTAGAGGAGGTGTACAGTTGACTTCATGTTAGTCGGAGAATTCTTAGAAGGTGTAGCACATACAGGGTGTCCCAGCTATCTTGTCCACCCAAAATATCTCTGGAACAATAACAGCTATTGGAAAACGACTTTCACCGGTATCAATGTAGGGCTGGGGCCCATGAATGTACATATTTGGAAACATTCTAAAACGAAAGCATATGTGTTTTTTAACACAAACTTATGTTTTTTTTTTTTTAAATGGACCTCCTATATTTTTTCTTCAGCAATCCATAGCATGACAAAGCACATACACAATGGCGTTGATTGCATTGCAATATTCCCATTACACCCCGAGATACTGAGACGCGAAGTTGATGCTTGAAACACCTGACATGCGCTGCTAGCGCACGTCCTGAGGCTCAGGCGTGAACCCCATGCTGCCCGTAATCGTGATGTGATTGACATGCGTAATCACACTTCCATACTTATCAAGAGGTCCGAAACGAATAATACAGTCTGCTGCCATCCTGCATTAACGTCGTACATTCCAGCAGGTATTTATCCCATAGGCTAGGGGTGATGCGGTTCTGTAACATATCTGTGTACCGCAACGTTAGTCACAAAGTTAACTACGCTTATTGTTAATCCGTTACTAAAAAGGTAATGCCGTTCAATGTTAAAACTTTACTTTACTGTAGATCTAGCGCAAGTGACAGTTAATCATTCACACGTAATAGTAAAATTCATCTTGATGGTTTTAGTGAAACGAGCAAGTGGACTAAAAGTTTTACCGTTGTTTAGGTAAAAATGTTTTGATTTGGGAAGTTCAGGTAGGACATAGAAGATGAATGTAAACATGTTTAACCAATTAGTTTTATTATCACATAATTATCAATGTTATGTTTATCTAATGCGTTAAATGACAAATTGTTGCAAACAAATGTTTCTTAACATCACTGGATAAAATGGCCCTTTGTAGAAACTTCCACTGTGATACCAGCACTACATACTAAACATAGCGTTCACATCTCATGCTCAAAGTGATGCCCATTGGCTTGCTTACATAGGGTCACTCTGTAGATGAAGGATGCCCTACTTCGTGCTACTGTTTCCTCTTTGATGGCTGTACAAGCATCAATAATGCGTTGCTTCATGTCCTCTGGTGTTGTTGGTTCATGTTGATAAACAGCATCCTTCTCTGCTCCCCAAAGAAAATAATCCAGCAGTGTAAGGTCCGGAGATCAGGCAGGCCAACTAACTGGGCCACCTCGTCCAATCCACCTACCAGGGAACTTACGGTTCAGAAGTCGTCGTGCTCCTAGGGCGTTATGTGCAGGGCATCCGTCATGCTGATACCACATGACCATTCTCTGGTTCAGAGGCACGGTGTCCAAGAGAACAGGAAGATTGTGTCTTATAAATCTGGAGTATTGTCTGCCATTTTGGATGCCATTTATAAAGAAAGGTCCGATAATGGTATCTCCAATAATCCCACACCAGACATTAACTTTCCACGGACGTTGATACTCTACCTGACGGAGCCATTTTGGATTGTCTGCGGATCAATAATGCATATTCCTCATATTGACAATTCCTTTGTTGGAGAATGATGCCTCGTCGGTAAAGAGAACATCTGCAAAAAAATTTGGATTAGTCAGAAGTTTTTGCTGAGCCCACCGACAAAATGTTACCCTATTGTGGAAGTCATTTCCATGAAGATCCTGGTGTAAATTAACATGGTAAGGATGAAATTTATGACGTTTAAGAATACGCTGTGCACTTGATTTCGACACACCAACTTCACGTTCAATTTGACGTGTGCTGATTTGAGGATTCACAGCTATGGTAGCAAGCACAGCAACTTCAGCACGTTCATCTGTGCATGTTCTAGGACGATGTCGAGGTCTTGGATTTAAGCTTCCTGTTTCACGTAGACGAGATATGAGATGACCAAACATCCGGCGCGAAGGCGATGGCTTGTCAGGGAATCGTCTTCTGTACAGTCGTTCTGCCTGAATGGCATTTTGTCCACCTACAACAGGGTACAGTACAGGTATGTAGAGTAAGATAGAAAACAGATATATTAACTTTATAATCATAATGTTCACTAACAGTACTATCAACAAACAAGCAATCTCATAACATATTTCCTGTTAACGTACATTCTCCATAGATCAGCAACATTTCTACCATATCTTCATGTGTGTACATTATACTGTACAGTATAAGTTCCACAACACAACGTTTATTCACAATGTGTACTACCTCCATGCTGTCACTAGATTACTCTGATGCACGACTACACTGGCAAGCTGTGTACTGCACGTCAAAGCAACAACAAATGGGATGCTCGGAGGGTGGTGGAGTACAGGAGTTTGCATGGGTCGCAAATCATAAACAAGGCGAAGTGGTAACTGTGGCGGTAGTGGGAACTACGTTGGACACTTGACTAGGTAGAACCAGGCCCTGCTTGACAGGCACAATGCGTCATATAATGCATTAGATAAACCTTATTTTGGGTGTGCAGGATAAATAAGACAACCTGACGGGTGTACACCGATCGGTACTGGTTCATATTGTGTACGTAGGTACGTAAAACGTGCAAGAGGGAAACCATGATGTGCTTATGAGAGTTGATGGCAGCAGACCTTATTATTCGTTTCGGATCTCTTGATAAGTATGGAGGTGTGATTACATATGTCAATCACATCGTGATTACGGGCAGCATGGGGTTCACGCCTGAGCCTAAGGACGTGCGCTAGCAGCGCATGTCGGGTGTTTCAAGCATCAACTTCGCGTCTCAATATCTCAGGATGTAATGGGAATATTGCGATGCAATCAACGCCATTGTGTATGTGCTTTGTCATTCTATGGATTGCTGAAGAAAAAATATAGGAGGTCCATTTAAAAAAAACATAAGTTTGTGTTAAAAAACTCATATGCTTTCGTTTTAGAATGTTTCCAAATATGTACATTCATGGGCCCCAGCCCTACATTGATACCGGTGAAAGTCGTTTTCCAATAGCTGTTATTGATCCAGAGATACTTTGGGTGGACAAGACAGCTGGGGCACCCTGTATATAAATCAGATCATGAACACCACACTTATGCAGCCCATTCTTGAGTGCTGTACATAGGAACTCAAGAGATGTGTTGCTACATTTGCTACCAGTAGATTTGATCAACTTATATTATGAAACTGGGAATCCCTGAAGGGAAGAATATGCTTTTTTGTGGTGCACTCTTAAGAAAGTCTAGATGCCTGATCTTTTGCGACAGACTGCAGAATGATCTTACTGCAACCATTGTACAATGCATAAGGACTGTGAAGACACGACAAGACAAGACAAGACAAGACACACAGAGAAGCATATACATGATGTCCAACCAGGAATGGTCAAACTGCAGGGATATGACAGGAGTGATCATTCAAAGCAAAAAACTTCGTATGGACATATGCCCTACTCTGAATGGTTTCTGAGATAAAACACATTAAATGTATGTTGTTATTTATTTTCCTTATTACTCAGTAGATTGTCAGGTCGCCACATGTATGCATGTACAACAAATGGTTCAAATGGCTCTGAGCACTATGGGACTTAACTTCTGAGGTCATCAGTCCCCTAGAACTTAGAACTACTTAAACCTAACTAACCTAAGGACTAGAGATGGGGGATCCGCTCTTGAACTAATTCATAGAGTTCAATCTTTCAAAGGAGTGAACAATCAGTGATTCAGAAAAAAAGAACGGTAGCTCCAAACGTTTCCCACGGCAGAGAGAAAGAGAGAGAGAGAGAGAGAGAGAGAGAGAGAGAGAGAGAGAGACTGAGCATATCAGCAGCGCCTCTGCTGGTCAGAGCACAGTGCACGCCACACAACACAGCCAGCGCCGGCCTCTGCCCTGCTTCTACCTTGGCTGCCTGCATTGTGCAGTGCTCCATTGGATTTTGTGTTTCACATATGCCGTGCCGTCTCTGTGCGTCGTCTGCCGCGTGCAGTGTCGCACTCTGTCGGCGATCGTTTCAGTCGCACGTCCTGCCCTCTGGGCAGCTGATGCGAGCAACAGGACAGAGAGCCACCTAGCGGATAACATAGGAACTACTTGCAACAACCTGCTCGCAAGGGAATGGACGATTTGTCTCGGAGCGGGTGAGTTCACCGCTCCCCCCCCACCCTCGGAACTCGCCCGTTCAACGCTCACCCCACCGTCTCGACTCTAGCCAGAGCGTTGAGCAAAGCGACTCAGGTGTCACTCTGGTCGCTGCGGTCTCAGCTCACGCAGTAATACAGTTCGCGGCTCGACCTACTCGACTCAGCGCCTCTGCATCGGAGTTCGTC
Organism: Schistocerca cancellata; assembly: GCF_023864275.1. Lineage (NCBI taxonomy): Eukaryota > Metazoa > Arthropoda > Insecta > Orthoptera > Acrididae > Schistocerca > Schistocerca cancellata. The sequence continues at coordinate 228,492,485 of NC_064633.1, forward strand.
CCTACTGGATATTGTTCTTCGTAGTAATACCGCTATGTATATTACATTATTATGTTATGTATACATAAATTGTTTTTATTTTATTTATATTTGTTTAAACTGATTAGATTAGGTTCCTGATGACTCCTCTTACTATAGGATTTACGCTTTAATTACGAGCGAACCGATAAATGTATCGCAAAATGTGATACACCAATATTTTCCTTGTTTTATTCTGCATAAGGCTATATGCAGCACTTTCGTTTTACAGTCAAATTTATATTTTGCGATTTTAGGCGTCTTTGGAAGGAAACGTTCACTTTAAAAATATATGGCTTGCGATGTATTTGTATGAGGTTAATGAAATTTTAATACATTATAGCCAAATGTATTGTTAATGTAAATCTCAAGTTACGAAATTTTCCGATCACCCAAAAAACCACAATAGTGCAAAATAAATCAATAATCAAAAACTTTGTCATATCGTGGAAATTTCAATAAACAATACAAAATTCTTACTCATTATCTGTGTTCAAGGTCAAAATACAGGTATAGTACTGGAATAAACCAAGTTTAAAGGGCAATGTGCCTTCCATTTATTTTCTACTGTAAATGAGTGGTGAGTCATGAAAAAGAGCTAATTCATTTCAGGGAGTGAACAGTTCTGATCCAATCTCTGAAAAGAACAGTTTTGCCCATCTTTACTAAGGACATCACACATATCCATGCCCAAGGCAGGATTCGAACCTGCGACCATAGTGGTCACGCGGTTCCACACTGTAGCGTCTAGAACCGCTCGGCCACTCCGGCCGGCCATGTACAACAGTTAGTAAACATTACATCATGTGTTTCACAATGTATCTATTGGAAAATATGTATTTTTAGTACATTCTCCTGTAAGCATTATCATACATGTCAAATGATGTTCTACAACAGCATATTCCTGTCCTGCACAGGTTGTTGAAGTATGTGTTCAGAAGAATAAAGGAACTTCGAAGAATACCGTTTAATGTAATGTGATGAATACTCTGATATAAACATTCTCCAATCAGGAATTTGATGTGTTGGAAAGCACTAATGGTATTCTTCGACAGTAGTAGGAATACTACCATCACAGAGTCTGTTCTTATCAGTGAAGATGTGTGCATTTTAGCCAGTGCATGTACAAGAACAGTTAACTGATGCTTCTGTTTGATACACTCTCAAACACTTGCTCTACTTCACTCATGAAACACCATGGGCAACTGCACTTTCAGCTGGGTAGTTTAATAGCAGAAAGACATCCTGAACAAAGAGGTTGAAAGCAATCAGGTAAGTTGGGCTAGAATAAAATGTCAAAGATGTTGGGTAGTTAAGGTATATGGGTGCACAGCACTAGCCCTAAAAAAAATATACATTAAATGTCTTCTGTCTCAAAACCATTTCGAATAGAGTATATGTCCATACTTAAGATTTTGCTTTAAATGAGCATTCCTGTCATATCCCTGGATATTGACCATTCCACTTGGGATACCCCGTATGTGTGAATGGAACAGAAAAGAGACTGACTAGCAGTGGTACAACATACTCTCCACTATGCACCCTTTGGCAGCTTGTGTCTTGATCTCATATCTCATCTTCGATGAAAAACTCACCTGGTCATTGCCACATACAAAGCATATAAATACAAGAGAAATCTTTTTATTTTGCTACGCCATTGTTCAGATACATCCTGACTCTATGGCTGCTAGTGGCCAGGAAGGCCTGTAGTTTACCATCATACAGGGTGTTTCAAAAATGACCGGTATATTTGAAACGGCAATAAAAACTAAACGAGCAGCGATGGAAATACACCATTTGTTGCAATATGCTTGGAACAACAGTACATTTTCAGGCGGACAAACTTACGAAATTACAGTAGTTACAATTTTCAACAACAGATGGCACTGCAAGTGATGTGAACGATATAGAAGACAACGCAGTCTGTGGGTGCGCCATTCTGTACGTCATCTTTCTGCTGTAAACGTGTGCTGTTCACAACGTGCAAGTGTGCTGTAGAGAAGATGGTTTATTCCTTAGAACAGAGGATTTTTCTGGTGTTGGAATTCCACCGCCTAGAACACAGTGTTGTTGCAACAAGACGAAGTTTTCAATGGAGGTTTAATGTAACCAAAGGACTGAAAAGCGATACAATAAAGGATCTGTTTGAAAAATTTCAGCGGACTGGGAACGTGACGGATGAACGTGCTGGAAAGGTAGGGCGACCGCGTATGGCAACCACAGAGGGCAACGCGCAGCTGGTGCAACAGGTGATCCAACAGCGGCCTCGGGTTTCCGTTCGCTGTGTTGCAGCTGCGGTCCAAATGACGCCGACATCCACGTATCGTCTCATGCGGCAGAGTTTACACCTCTATCCATACAAAATTCAAACGCGGCAACCCCTCAGCGCCACTACCATTGCTGCACGAGAGACATTCGCTAACAATATAGTGCACAGGATTGATGACGGCGATATGCATGTGGGCAGCATTTGGTTTACTGACGAAGCTTATTTTTACCTGGACGGCTTCATCAATAAACAGAACTGGCGCATATGGGGAACCGAAAAGCCCCATGTTGCAGTCCCATCGTCCGTGCATCCTCAAAAAGTACTGGTCTGGGCCGCCATTTCTTCCAAAGGAATCATTGGCCCATTTTTCAGATCCAAAACGATTGCTGCATCACGCTATCTGGACATTCTTCGTGAATTTGTGGCGGTACAAACTGCCTTAGACGACACTGCGAACACCTCGTGGTTTATGGAAGATGGTGCCCGGCCACATCGCACGGCCGACGTCTTTAATTTCCTGAATGAATATTTTGATGATCGTGTGATTGCTTTGGGCTATCCGAAACATACAGGAGGCGGCGTGGATTGGCCTCCCTATTCGCCAGACATGAACCCCTGTGACTTCTTTCTGTGGGGACACTTGAAAGACCAGGTGTACCGCCAGAATCCAGAAACAATTGAACAGCTGAAGCAGTACATCTCATCTGCATGTGAAGCCATTCCGCCAGACACGTTGTCAAAGGTTTCGGGTAATTTCATTCAGAGACTACGCCATATTATTGCTACGCATGGTGGATATGTGGAAAATATCGTACTATAGAGTTTCCCAGACTGCAGCGCCATCTGTTGTTGAGAATTGTAACTACTGTAATTTCGAAAGTTTGTCTGCCTGAAAATGTACTGTTGTCCCAAGCATATTGCAACAAACGGTGTATTTCTATCGCTGCTCGTTTAGTTTTTATTGCCGTTTCAAATATACCGGTCATTTTTGAAACACCCCGTAGGTTTGGCTGCAGTGATGTGTTGGGTAGATACCAGGTGCTTACCTGACTTCCCATCATAAAAAACAGCAATTTTAAATACTCTTTTTTTTAAATTTTATGTAAAAATAGGATATCCCCAATGGTTCTAGATGGCGGCCAGAGTCCCCAGGATGCAGACTGGATTAGGCTGGTGAAATGTGCTTAGCTCAGCAACAGTCTGTTATCAAAGTAAGAATGTGGCATCCACTGGGAAGTGAGTGACAGCTGGGCAAAGTGATGTGGTCAGCACTGCAGTGGTGGTGCTGACTCAGACTATGGGTAGGGCAGAGTGTACCTGCTGGTGTATGTAGCTGTGGCGACTGCCGCAAATGCACATCTAAGTGTGGAGTAGACCAGGGCACATGGATAGGAAATAGTGAGCACAATCCACTTGTAGTGTCTTACCCAAAGTGCCTTATTAGTCTTTGTACTTAGGCTTCTTATACCACCTTAATGTGATGTCCCCTCCAAAGGTAGTAATTGAATTTTTTTCCTGGTAGAGGCGAGTGATGGTCCAAAATGATATACCTGTGTTGGAGTGCCACATTTTGTAGTTCTCTTTCTTCAGATGGGGCCACTATTTTAAATAATAATAATGTCTGGACAAGGATTTAAAGTTTGTTTGTTCTATTTCCCAATGTCCAAATTATTGGGTAGTTCATTTTAACATATCTGAGAGTGATTTCTTCATACTTTATTGATCAGTCTTTGTTGGTACAATCCCAATCTAAATCATAATTTTACAGTTTTGACTGGGTGTACATTTCTCTTTTAATATACATGTATATATATTCCAACTCTGGTATTGAACTTTTAACCAGCTTTTAGTTGTTCCCAGAGTGGCTCGGTTTTTCATGTGTTTTATTAGTGATCGACAAACCACATGTACCTGGGAAACAATGTTAGCACATTTTTAGCTACTTCTTGTTTTGATTTGGTATTTTATGTCATGATTGCACTGCCTGGTAAACAAATGTGAAGCATTCAGATGACATGGTCAGATGTCAGTGTTCTGGTGTTCAGTGTTCTAGTGGCTAGCGTTGCTGCCTCTGAATCATGGGGTCCCAGTTTCGATTCCCGGCCAAGATGGGAATTTTTCTCTGCCCATGGACTCGGTGTTTGTGTTGTCCTCGTCATTTCATCATCATAATTTGTGACAGTGGCTGGATTGGACTGTGTCAAAATTGGGACTTCGTACGGGTGCTGATGACTGCACAGTTGAGCACCCCACAAATCAAACATCAGCACTCCAGATGTCAGTGTAACTTTGTACATGTACATGCAATTGTCAGGTATGCAAATGATGAGAGCAATTTTCTGTGTTAGGTAGAACAGCCATCAGAGTGCATTAGTGTTGCTCATGTTCAGCATTGTTCCCTCACCTGTAGGATATGTAAGTAGTGTTAACAGTATCAGATGCTGAGTGATCATTGTGAAGGACACAGAAATATCATGATTTTGTGTGAGACAGTGTTATCAGTGCCTGAAAGAGTTTGAAAGCGGCCTCACTGCGCATCTCCATTTGAACAGTTGGTCAAATAGTATAATGTTCAGAGTTCTGGGGCATTCAGATGTGACAGTGGCCCAGTGTTGGACTGCTCTGGAACGTTAAGGCAGGCATATTCATCATCACAATTCTGGTTGACAACGTTTGATCAACATAATACATGATCACAATATTATGCACCAAGCACGTCGTAAACCAGTCACATCTGCACCTGCCGTTCGAGAAGAAGTCATGGACATTCCATGTGATCCCATGCCATTGGTCAGAGACTAGGGAATTACCATCCCATGTGTAGGCTGCCCTAAAACCATAACACAAACGGCTGCTTTTGGAGTAGTGCCATGAAAGGGAAGCATAGACTGCTGATGAATGGCATTGCATAGCTTTCAGTGATGAAATTCTCTACTGATCTACCATTGCCATCTGGTATGACTTCAGGTAGTGATCAAGGGACTCTGATGGCAGAATGTGTGTCATGGACATCTGCCATCCTCATGTGTTACCAGTAATGCAACAATATTGTGATGCAATTTTTCAATACAACAATGCTTGTCGACAATCAAATTGTGTAATCATTCTGGAATCAAATTGTGTGTCTATGAGCTGTCTGCGTGGTACTGAGGTACTACCATGGCGAATAAGGTCCACAGATCTGTCCCTGATAGACCATGTGTGGGACCAGCTTGGATGCCAAGGCTGTACCAGGATATCAAGTATCAGTTTTGACAGTTGTCGATCATTTACCTCAAGAGAGTATTCAGTGGCTTTATGACATCCTTCCCAAACAAACCAGTGCACGTGTCCAGACCAGAGGGGGTGCAACCTCATACTGACAAGTAGGCTCAGATCTCAAGTTCCTTGTAAATTTGACTCAATTTTGTAATCAGTGAAACAACATCACATACCTCCTCAACCCTTGAACTTCCATTTCGTTTCGTTTCATCCTCTCCTTCTTGGTGCTTCTCTTTTTTTTTCTCATGCAGTGTATGTCACAGTGTCTTTTAAAGTGTGAGAAACAGTGCATGGATGTGCACGTAGACACATGCACCCAACAGTGTCTTTTTATTATCCATTTTAATACATTGATAACTAACTGGTAGCTCTATAGCCAATGCCAGACAGTCTTTTAAATCTTTGGTTGTGTCCTTGGGCCATTGCTTATGAGGAAAAGCTTTGTCCATCTCACTAAATGCACACATTTGTTAGTAGAAAGAACGGTGATAACCATGCCGTTGAATGCATTGAAATCACAAACAGCACTGTCACCATCGTCATTATGGGAAGTATTGCCTTCAGATTAAGATTCAAAGTGTATTTTACTGTTCTTTCAACTGTGGACAGGACTTTTCATTGTTATGTTTAGTCATTACCTTTACGTTTGCCAATTCCTTGTTTATTCGCATTATTATCAAATTGCACTTTCTTTACAGTGTGAAGTAAAAGAAATAAATCAAATATCACTGACTCATTGAATCCGTATTCTTCAGCACTGGAGCAGTGCTAGAATTTGGTGACCCCTGGAATACTGAAGATTACAGAGACCCAAGGAAATGTGCTGATCCAAGTGGTGAATTCCCTTCAAAACATCGAAGAGGTTCAGACAACGATGCAGCTGTTATGGCTGCAAGAAGATCTCTAAAAGCAAATAGGTGACCTTCAAGCTCAAATTGAGATGCAAAAGGACACGACATAACCTCCATAAATGAAGAGAAAGGCTGAAAATACAACAAGCAGTTTGCTTGACAATCTTTCACTGTTTCTAACCCATGAATGAGAGTGCAGCTTTTGAAGTTTCTGCTGGAAAAGCCAGGATACATGGGCAGTAGCAATGATCTCAGATAGCATATTGAAGCCACCCTCAGAGCAACACCATCTGCATTTGAAGAAAACACTAGTCAGCTGAAAGTGCTAATTGTAAGACCAACACATGCAGCAACGGAGTGAGAAAATCAGCCGTAAAATGGTGTCAGAGTTCTGGTGTCACTTGAGGAGTGTCACTGGAGAAGAGGCAGTGGTTCTCAACCGGGTGTAATTACCCCCTGAAGGGTAAAATAAAATTTGCAAGGGAAGAAACTTAAACAATTTGATTCTGTTTCAGTCACAAAACTAAATTCTTTTCAAGTGATCATTACTATTATCACAATTTTGTAAGACTCACTGATTATATAAGTTATCAAATATTACTTTCTCTTATTTAGTAGCATTAACACAATGGAGGTTATCAGTTCCTCACATAGTCCACCCACTGCACATGTATGTTGTGCTTTGTCTAGTACATCAGTGATGATAAAATTGAACCATATACATAACAGATGGTAAATATCAGGAAAATGTCTTCTCCAATTTTTAGATAGTAGCTGCAGTAGTCCAGAAATTGCTTCATTACTCGCTTCAAAACAGGTAACTAATTTAATTGACAACAGAACACAGCAGTAACTGCCCCCTGCGGGTTCGGGGGTAAGAATAGGCCCGCGGTATTCCTGCCTGTCGTAAGAGGCAACTAAAAGGAGTCTCACATGTTTCGGCCTTATGTGATGGTCCCCTCTCGGGTTTGACCTCCATCTTTCTAAATTATTCCGAAGAGCGAGCCAATTGGGGAAGGGCGCCTTACATGGTGCACTGTATCCATCATGCAATTAGACCTTTAGCCGGCTTTCTCGTCGTTGCAATGGTGTCCCGCTCGTTTTTCGATCTCTTGGGCGAGGATACGTCCCTGGGTGCGATTACCACTCTGCACTCTGCAGTGTTTCTTTTAACTGCGACGACGATCTTGGACATTTTTGCACCTAAGATCGAGCATGGTAGCCAGTCCGTTGTGGTGGGGCCGCCATGTACCCTGTTGGTTGTAGCCCCCTGACAACACAGGGATCGCTCTACTGATGCCTGCGCCGTTAACTCCCCACGTATGCCAAGGAGTAGATGCCTATCCTCCTGGGGTATCGGGACTCCCGGCCATGGCCATCCTGCCAGGTGGCCTTTGCTGTGGCTGGGTGGCGCCCATGGGGAGAGCCCTTGGTCAGAGTAGGTGGCATCAGGGCGGATGACCTGCAATGAAGCGTGGTACATCATCTCTCGCTGGCGGCCAGCCGCCAGCAGTCTCTAAGCGTTCTCGGGCTCAATTTAATGCTCAGAAGTACAATCCAAAAACGTTCCCCTCCCTGGCCACGCCGTGGGAAGAGCGTAAGTCTCAGGATGGAGGTAATAGATATTCGCCCCGATTCTTAGTTTGCACGAGAGCTGATGGGGAGTCTTTTCTCTCCACAAAGCCTCAGTTCTTCGTCGAGCATTTAGAGGACAAGTTTGGGGAGGTGGAGGGCTTGTCTAAAATGCGCTCTGGGTCAGTACTGATACAAACGGCATCCACCGCCCAGTCACGCAGGTTACTTGCTTGTGACAAGTTGGGGGATGTTAACGGTACTAATACACCACATAAGAGTTTAAATATGGTCCAGGGTGTTATTTTCCATAGGGACCTCCTTTTGCAGTCTGATGACGAGCTGCGCGCCAACTTAGAACGTAGAGGTGTTCATTTCGTCCGGCGCGTTCATCGGGGTCCGAGGGACAATCAGGTTGCTACCGGTGCCTTCATCTTGGCCTTCAAGGGTGATACGTTACCGGAAAAGGTCAAGGTGATGGTCTACCGATGTGACGTCAAGCCCTATATCCCTCCCCCGATGCGGTGCTTCAAGTGCTGGAAGTTCGGCCATATGTCTTCCCACTGCACTTCCAGCCTCACATGTCGAGATTGCGGACGCCCATCTCATCTCGATACTCCATCTGCCCCGCCTCCCATCTGCGTCAACTGCGGGGAGCACCATTCACCTTGCTCGCCAGACTGCAGAATATTCCAGAAAGAGCGCAAAATCATGAAATATAAGACCCTGGACCGACTGACTTATACTGAGGCCAAAAGGAAATACGACCGATTACATCCAGTGAGAATGACATCTTCCTACGCCGCTGCTACAACACCTGTGCTCGCCCCATCAGTTTCGCGACTTCCGGCCGGATCGACGAGTGGTACAACTCCTCCTGCCCCCTTGCCAGTGGGGGGCTCTACCCACCGGGTTGCTCCTGTGCCACCTACCTCAGGAGCTACACCATCCCCCCCCCATCGGGGACGTCGGTCCCCGCTTCTAAGCCGGAGAAGTGTCCTACTTCTTCGGCTTCTCACGCTCGCAAGGGGTCCCTTGGGTCCCTTCCTTCCCAGGTTTCTACCAGCGGGAAGGCTGACAACCGACTGTGGCGTAAGTGCCCACAATCAGCTGGTCGAAGGGCTTCACGATCCTCCTCAGTCCCGGAGACTGAATCGGTGAAGCCCTCCCAGCCAGTTAAACCCAAGGAGCAGCGTGAGAAATCAAAGAAGAAAAGCTCTAAGCCCAAGGAACTCGCGGTGGCAGCCACCCCACTGCAACCTTCCAGCTCTGCGTCTGAGGACGAGGTGGAGATTCTGGCGTCCGCTGAGGATCTCGATCTCGCCGGTCCCTCAGACGCCATGAATAGCACTAGCACAGGTGCTCAATCGGAGGCAGCAGGTGACCCAGCGGCGTAATCTGCCTTCCCAGTCCCGTCACGCCTTTCTCAGCCATGGACAAAACCATCCTCCAGTGGAACTGCAGTGGTTTCTTCCAACATCTAGCTGAGCTCCGCCAACTTATCAGCCTTCACCCTTTCCTCTGCATTGCTCTGCAGGAAACTTGGTTTCCAGCAATGCGCACCCCCGCCCTCCGTGGCTACCGGGTTATTATAAGAACCGAGCAGCTTATGAAAGGGTGTCTGGTGGCGTCTGCATTATGTCCTTAACTCTCTTCACAGCGAGTCTGTCCCTCTACAAACAGCTTTAGAGGCTGTCGCTGTTAGGGTGTGGATGCCGCAGGCTATTACCGTCTGCAGTCTTTACCTTCCACCGGAGGGTGATGTCGCGCAGCATGTCCTGGCTGCGCTGATAGCCCAATTGCCGCCACCCTTCTTGTTACTGGGCGACCTCAACGCCCATAACCCTCTGTGGGGTGGGTCAGTGGCAACAGGTCGAGGCGCCACTATTGAGCATTTATTGGCGCAGCTCGATCTCTCGATCTTAAATGACGGTGCCTCCACACACTTCAGTGTGGCGCATGGGACATACTCCACCATTGACCTATCGCTCTGTAGCCCTAGCCTCTTGCCGTCTGTCCAGTGGGGTGTGCATGACGACCTGTGTGGTAGTGACCATTTTCCAATCTTTCTGTCACTGCCACGGCGCCACTCTTCTGGGCGCCCCAGCAGATGGGCTATGAATAAGGCTGACTGGGACTTGTTTTCCTCCACTGCCGCTATTGAGCCTCTCTCTCGTGATGACATTGATGCGGTGGTTCAATCGGTCACCACCGGCATCGTTACTGCTGCCGAATCTGCCATTCCCCGTTCTTCTGGGTCCCCTCGGCGGATGGCTGTGCCTTGGTGGTCACCTGAGATCGCTGAAGCGATTAAAGATCGCCAGCGGGCGCTCCAGCGTCACAAGCGACATCCCTCCATAGACCATCTTATCGCCTTCAAACGGCTGCGTGCGCGGGCCCGCCTCCTTATCCGCCAAGGCAAGAAGGAGTGCTGGGAGCGGTATGTGTCCACCATTGGCCTCCATGTCACTCCATCGCAGGTCTGGGCGAAGATTCGACGCGTCTACGGCTATCGGACCCCTGCCAGCGTCCCTGCACTCTCACTGAATGGAGCAGTTTGTACAGACCCCGACGTCATTGCAAGCCGCTTGGCAGAGCATTTTGCTATGAGTTCCGCTTCTGCGAATTACCTCCTGGCCTTCTGCTCCATTAAAGAGCGGATGGAACATCGGAGCCTTTCGTTTCGCACCCACCATCCAGAATCGTACTATGTTCCATTCAGTGAGTGGGAATTCCGCAGTGCCCTTGCCGCTTGTCCCGATACCACTCCTGGACCAGATAGCATCCACTGCCAGATGCTGAAACACATTTCAGTGGACTGCAAGTGACGCCTCCTCGACCTTTACAACCATCTCTGGGTCGAGGGTGAGTTTCCGTCGCAATGGCGGGAGAGCATTGTCATCCCCGTTTTGAAACCGGGCAAGAGCCCTTTGGAGGTGGACAGCTACCGCCCCATTAGCCTCACCAACGTTCTTTGTAAGCTTCTCGAACGGATGGTGAGCCGGCGCTTGAATTGGGTACTGGAGTCTCGGGGCCTTCTGGCTCCGTCTCAGGGTGGGTTCCGGAAAGGCCGCTCTGCCGCCGACAATCTGGTGAGCCTGGAGTCAGCCATCCGTACTGCCTTTGCCCGCCGCCAGCACCTGGTCGCTGTCTTTTTCGACATGCGGAAGGCACACGATACGACGTGGCGTCATCACATCCTTTCTACGCTTCATGAATGGGGTCTTCGGGGCCCTCTGCCGATCTTTATCAGAAATTTTCTGTCGTATCGTACCTTCCGCGTGCAAGTCGCAGCCTCATATAGTTCCACCCACGTTCAGGAGAACGGTGTGCCACAGGGTTCTGTTTTAAGTGTCTGCCTGTTTTTAATAGCCATTAACGGGCTCGCTGCGGCCGTGGGAAATTCTGTCTCTGCTTCCCTGTATGCTGACGACTTCTGCCTTTATTACAGCTCTACTGGCATTGCAGCTGTTGAACGTCAGCTACAGGGTGCTATCCGCAAGGCGCAGTCTTGGGCTGTAGCTCATGGGTTCCAGTTTTCGGCAGCCAAGACCTCCGTTATGCATTTCTGCTGGCGACGCACTGTCCACCCAGAGCCGTGGCTTTATCTTGCCAGCGAACTTCTTTCAGTGGTGGAATCACACAGGTTTTTGGGGGTGGTTTTCGATGCCCGGTTGACTTGGCAGCCTTATATCCAGCAGCTTAAACAGGCGTGTTGGCGGCATCTAAACACTCTGAGATGCTTGAGCCACACCCGCTGGGGCGCCGACCGATCTACCCTATTGCAGCTCTACCAGGCGTTAATACAGTCCCGTCTGGATTATGGGAGCCTGGCTTATGGCTCAGCATCCCCCTCTGCGTTGCGCGTGCTGGACCCAATACTACACAGCGGGATCCGACTTGCCACTGGTGCCTTCCGCACCAGCCCTGTGGACAGCATCCTTGTTGAGGCAGGCGTCCCTCCACTGCGGTTACGACGCCAACAATTACTGGCTGCTTATGCTGCCCATGTTTTTAGCTTGCCCGGGCATCCAAATTACCGTGTCCTGTTCCCGCAGTCGGTCGTCCATCTGCCAGACCGTCGGCCCCGGTCGGGTTGTCTGATCGCCGTATGCGTCTAGGAGCTTCTCTGCGGGCTTGGGTTTTTCCCTGTTCTGCCTCCTTTCCGGGCACCTCTGCATACACCCCCATGGTGTCTTCCTCGCCCTTGCCTTCGGCTCGACTTGGCACAGGGCTCGAAGGACCCGGTCCCTCCAGAGGCCTTCCGCCGCCGCTTTTATTCCATGTTGGCCACGTATCAGGGCTCTGGAATTGTTTACACCGACGGTTCGATGGTTGCTGGTCGTGTCGGGTATGCGCTAACTCTAGGGGACCATTCCGAACAACGGTCCTTGGCGGCTGGCTGCAGCGTTTACACTGCTGAGCTGGTCGCCATCTTTCGAGCCCTAGAGTATATCCACTCCTGCTCAGGTGAGTCCTTCGTTAGCTGTAGCGATTCCCTGAGTGGTTTACGAGCTCTCGACCAGTGTTTTCCTCGTTCTCGTCTGGTGATGGCTATCCATGAGTCGCTGCATACTCTTGCGCGTTGCGGCCGCTCTGTGGTCTTTGTGTGGACGCCCGGGCATGTCGGTATCCCAGGCAATGAAAATGTTGACCGCCTGGCCAAACAGGCCACCAGTGAACCCACTCTAGACATTGGCCTTCCGGAGACTGATTTGAGGGCAGTCTTCCGCCGCAAAGTTATCTCGCTTTGGGCCGCTGAATGGCGCGGTCTGGCCACCCCTAACAAACTCCGTGCCGTCAAGGAGACGACGACTGTGTGGAACTCCTCCTTGCGAGTCTCTCGCAAGGAGTCTGTCATCCTCTGCCGACTGCATATTGGACACACGCGGATGACCCACGGCCACTTATTGCGCCGTGAGGTCCCTCCTCTCTGTCACTGCGGCTCGGCATTGACAGTGGTCCACATTTTGTTGGACTGTCCACTTTTATCTGTGCTCAGGCAGTCGTTTGCACTGCCTGACTCGCTCCCTGCCCTTTTAACCGATGACTCTGCTATGGCTGACTCAGTTTTACGTTTTATTCGGGCAGGGGTTTTTTATTATTTAATCTGAGTGTTTCTGTTTTATTTTATTGTCTTGTGTCGATTCTGGCGTTTGGCCTACGGTTTTAAACTAAGTTTTTTAATGTGTTTTCGGTGGTTGGCTTTTCCTTTTTTTGTTCCTCTGGTTGGCCAACTACCGTCACACTCCGTGTGATTTTATTTCGTTTTGTCTGGTCCTTGTCTGTTTCTTTTGTTCTGTGTCGTCTGTCTCCTATTTTGTTGAACATTTTTTATTCTCTGTGGGTATTTTTAGTATTTTGGAAAAAGGGACCGATGACCTCTGCAGTTTGGTCCCTTTAATCCTTAAACCAACCAACCAACCACAGCAGTAACTAGATAAGGAGCTATTATAGTGCTGTACACAGTTATTATTACTAAATAGCATTAACAGCCTGAAGTTGTCCAATTTATGCCAATTCAGAAGTAAGCAGAGCAGCAATGAAGTGATTTACGAAAAGTAAGTACAGTGCTTAATTTTAATTCCCGTTGCAGTGTGCAGGTCAAGCAAGTGCGCCAATGGAGAGGAGTAATACAGGGGAAGCCTGCACTTGCACTTGCACTGCACCACCACCACCACCACCACCACCACCACCAACACACACACACACACACACACACACACACACACACACACACACACACACACACACACACACACAATATATATATATCATTAATTTTTCATCATTTTAAAAATGAAATTGTTGCAAGAAAAATCTTACATTTTACAGTTGAGTTAGGTGCTGAAGTGGATGATAATGTGGGGGAGAGGAAGGACAGTACTATCTAAGTTCTAATTGCACTCAGGGGTAACGGTCTAAGGAAGGTTAGGAACCACTGATATAAAGTGATGCTATGTTGCATATGGTTGTCACAGATGCCATTACCATTACGACTAAAAGCAATGTGGTAGGGAAGTGACATCAACTCTGTGCTTTCAGTAGCACACAAAATATATATGATGACAGATCAAGCAAGTCCTTTGGCAGTAATGTGAATAGGCAATGATGCCAGCTTGGGAAAGGCAGCTCCTATTCAGAAGGAGCAGCAAATAAATGTTAGTGAATAGCTTAGAAGTTTACAATGCCAAACAGACCTGCTGGGGAAACATTTGTCCATGCTGAAAGTTGATAAGTGGACTCACACTTATTAAAACAAAGAAGATACACATCTGTCATTCCAGAAGAGGCAAGTAGATGGAAAAATGCCATGATGAAAGCGACACAATAAAGTATGCTGTTACCAATGGCATTTTGGTAATTGGTCCACAAGATGCATGTCTCCTTGTATATATCCCAACAGCCTTATTGGCCTGTAGTAGGGGCATGATAGACTATGAAATCCTGCAAGAGCACCAAGTTATAAATAGAGGAAACAAACATGGGCCCTGAAAGAGATGTAAAGCATGTAAGCGAAGTTAATCATGCACAGTGTTCAAGACTGGCCTGGAAATTGAGAGGTCGACCATGTTCTGACATTAAGCATGCTACCAGTCAGCCAGGGTGAGAACACAGTGGTAGCCATGCCTATCTATCTTATGCTTACTAACAATTTGCCTATAATCAGTAGTGCCTCATGAGTATATATCCTGGGTGCTCACAAATTTTTAGATTCAGATAAATTTGAGTGTGTGAAATTAATGATATCTGCTGTATAACAGTTATGTGTATCAACAAGTTTATACATCTACAGCCACTGCCAATAACAACAACAACAACAACACTGATGATGATGATGATGGTGACAGTGACAATGATGGTGACAATGATAATATGTGTAACTTATGTGACAAAAGAAAGAATTGTTTTTGTCAAATTTTGTTGTTTTGTACACAATTAAGTACAGTTTAGAGCAATAATGAGGTAATGTGTAAGTCTTCGCAACTCTCCATTTCACATCTTTGTGTAAGTGGGAGTTTTCATGCTTTTCCATTATTTTGAACAAATTTACAAGATCCCTAACAGATGTATTAGTTCACGAGTTTACTTCCGGGCTGAAAATCTGATATTCTTACGCTGCACTCAAACAACAGATTGTGTTAGCTGTACACATCCTTGTGAAATGTTTGCTTGTAGTCACGCTTGTTTGATTTCATCACTCTCTGAATCAAAGCATCTGTTCTCTGAGGCCATCGTTCCTTTGCAGCTAACTTTTCCCGGTAATTTACTTTCCTGTTCCCAGAATGAGATTTTTCACTCTGCAGTGTAGTGTGCGCTGCTATGAAACTTCCTGACAGATTAAAGCTGTGTGGCAGACCCAAACTCGAACTCGGGACCGTTACCTTTTGTGGGCAAGTGCTCTACTGACTGAGCTGCCCAGACATGATTTGTCCGCACAGCTTTACTTTTGTGTTAGCATTTGAAATATATTAATATAGTCCATGTTTATACTGCGCACAAAAGTCTACATCTACATCTACCGAGCGAGGTGGCGCAGTGGTTAGACACTGGACTCGCATTTGGGAGGACGACGGTTCAATCCCGCGTCCGGCCATCCTGATTTAGGTTTTCCGTGATTTCCCTAAATCACTCCAGGCAAATGCCGGGATGGTTCCTCTGAAAGGGCATGGCCGACTTCCTTCCCCATCCTTCCCTAATTCGATGAGACCGATGACCACACTGTCTGGTCTCCTTCCCCAAACAACCAACCAACCTACATCTACATCTACACTCCACAAGCCATTCAAAGGTGTGTGGCGGAGGGCACTTTATGTGCCACTTTCATTACCTCCCTTTCCTGTTCCAGTAGCGTGGCCGTTCCTCCTGCGCCATCACCTAAGGGTCGGCTGTAGGTGGTGTAGCCATACAGGTCTAAACGCAGCTCGGGACAGACCTCCTAGAGAAGGGCAATGTCCAAGTCTGCCGCTCTGATCATGTCGTGTAACGTGCGGGTCTTGACAGTGGAGTGGACACCATTTACATTGACTGTTCCCACACGGTATTACTGAGACATATCAAGTGGCGGAGGCAGTGTGCCGGTGCAAGCCCACAGTGATCTCATACACCACGCAGCCATCTATCTGCATGCTGTGCATTACTGTGCCTTATGAGTCCCTGATTGGCAGAGCCCTCTGGGCTCAATGTCAGCCATGGGCTCTGGTGGAGATATCGATGTTTGCTGTGCATCGTCTGCCTCCATATCGTCTGCCCAATCACCGAGAGACGATTGTGATGTCATTGGTGTCTGGTCACTTTCACAGGAGCCCACATTTTGGGAGTCAACGCAATGCGCCTCGTTTTCTGGGCCACCAAATTTAGGAGAGTGTTCCTTGTCTTTGGGGACCTTCTGGTGAATGATGCCACTGGAGTCCGTTGCAATTGTGGACGAGTCAACGAAGTCGATGTCTTCCGCCGGCTTCACATCCCTGTCCTGTTCTTCAACTGACAATCGCCTCTTCTTGTGTCGCTTGGGTGATTTTTGCTTTCGGGTCCGAGATTCGACATCCACTGGAGGGCGGGGCTCGACACAGTCTCGGTCGCTAGGAATCTCTGTGTCCGATCCCGACAGTGACGGAGGCTGGGTGCCCACGACGCTGCGGTGGGCAGAGGCTGTAGGAACCTCTGCACCGTTGGGCTGTGGCGTCGTCGACGGCGCTGACTCTCCAACGGAGCTGGCAGCGGCTTGAGGAGGTAGCAGGTTTTGATCATCCATCACATCATGTCGTGCCGCCTCCACGTATGTTAGCGGGAGAGAGGTCATAGTGGATCGTTGGGGAAGTTCATTGCGGGGCACCTGAACGAGGCGGCGCTGCAGACACTCAGTTCTAACATGGCCCTCCTGGCCGCAGCCCGAGCAGGTCCTCGGTTGTCCATCATATACAGCAATTGCGCGGCAGCCACCAACGAAAATATATGATGGAACGTGCTTCTTAAGTCCTATGCGCACTTGTCGTACCCCGTTAAGGACAGGGTACGTTTCGAATGTGTTCCATTTCTCCTCTTTGTGGCTTAGAACAGTGCCGTATGGCCGCAGCGCACCAACGACTAGGTTGGCAGGAACTTAGAACGGTAGTTCAAAGATGCGCACGGTACGCACCCCCAGACCAGCATAGTCAACTCCTACCACGCTCACATTACCGTCTGCGTGACAGAAGCGAAAGCCGTTTGCAGATCGTTGGAGTAATCTGTCGCAGACCGTTTCGTCAATCAGTTTGAGGTACACTGTGCTGGTTACAATAGACAAATGAATGCCTATCAGTTCTTGTGGTTCTATGTGCATGATGTCTCGTGGAAACCGTTCAATTTCTTGGGCCTTCGGTCTCGTGTACGATGCGTTGAACGTTAGTTTGATTGTAGCTTTTCGATATGAGAACGCCATGGCGGGTCGGTACAGGTACTATAAGGCAATACAACGACGCGACCGCGCGCTAGCTGGTAAACAATAACACCTGCGGAGCACTGCCCGGCGCGCCGAGCCAGTCCGCACGGAAAAAAAAAAAAAAAAAATGAACCAAACAACCATCCGACTCCCCTGGAGCTGCCAGATAAGACGAAAAGCTAGTTTAACTCGGGACCTTTGCCTTTCGCGGGCAAGTGCTCTGTCATCTGAGCTACCGAAGCACGACTCACGCCCGGTCCTCACAGCTTTACTTCTGCCAGTATCTCGTCTCCTACCTTCCAAACTTTACAGAAGCTCTCCTGCGAGCTTATTTTGTTATATTATTTTTAATTTTTTAAAATTTGTTATAATTTTTATTGCTTATTTAATTTTCTTGTTTTATAGTTGTATATATTTAATTCATATACGCATGAGACTGTATATGAAAACGTATGAAAAATAACCATAAATACTTAATACAGAGCACAAAATGACAGTCAATATGAATGCAATGTTGAACGATATATTAAATACTGTAAGAAGTTTACGATAATAGCGTCTGTAAATAGTTTATGTTACGTAGATAAAAGTTTTCTGCGTATTCATCGATAAAGTAAATGCTCGATTAAACAGTTTATGATTTTCATAAATGAAAAGCACCAGTTTGCTTTTGTTCTACAATATTACTTTTATTGTTAACCGGTTTTCGACTTACAAGGCCATTTTCAGACAGTAATCTACTATCATTTCGTATATGGGTGGGCATAATTCTGGTTCTGTACATTCATTGTTTAGATTGTCTAAAGATTTTTCGATTATTTTAAGTCACTGGTGAATTAAACCTTTAACGTATAAACAACGACACGATAACCAGTTTTAATAACCAGTTTTTTAAAATTATATCAAAATGCAGCGCTTAAAATGCAACACATTTCTACGACTCATAGTTAAATGCGGAAACAATAATTTTTCGAACGTAAAACGCGAACGATGAAAGTTTTTTGCAAACGCTTCTTATAGTTACCATAAGAATATTATCATCTTTATCACATTACCTGCTCAGCACATGCTATTCGTGTAAAACGGGATATTACGTGTGTTTTATGTGCAACTATATAGACCACTAAACCGGGACGACCATTAACTAAATGTATTTTTCTACCTTGTTACAAAACAGAAGCGGCACACGTAAAAACTAACAAAGAGCGTGTTTTTTGCACATAAAATCCGAATGAAGGTAGGGTTTTGAAAGCGAGTTTTCAATTCTATCGTAAGAATGCATCTTTCATTTATTTGATTCACTTTAAACCATTTCCATGCATTCAATACACCCAAGAACGAATTTTACCTGCTGCATTTAGCTCGACTTGAAGCCATCTTATCTCGACAACAGTTAAAGAATATTGGATGAAAAAATTCGTTTTGACTATCCATTTATATCCTTTCGTGCAAAGATTGAACCGATTCGTACGAGTTGAAGGTATAGAAATGGCGCCTTTCAAAAAGTCACAGAAAAACATGTTGTTTACACGAAAATCCAAACGAAGCAAGATCTTTTTTCGAACTTATCTTAGACAATGGTGGACGACATTTGACCATCAGCCACGCTCCAGTCCAGAATTACTTAAGGGTGACTCTTTTTGCGCATGATATCGGAACGATAGTGCCTATTTTTGCGCGTATGAGGGCTACTCGGAAATGAAGGTCTGATAGGTCGCGAAATGGAAACTACAGCGAAAATCAAAATTTTATTTATAGGCAACGTTACCCACACCTTCCAGCTACCTCTCCAAACAGCCGCCTCTCACTTATAGACATTTGTCGTAGCGTTGTACAAACTTTCCAGTACCTTCGTCACAGAAAGCAGCCGCCTGTGCTTTCCGCCAGTTCTCTACGCTGGTCTGCCTTTCGTTGTTTGTGCCAAAATGTTGTCTTTGTAGCCAGTGATTCATGTGAGCACAGATGAACACCGGAGGGAGCCAATTAAGGGTTATATTGTGGGGGATCAAACATTTCCCATCAAAAACGCTGCAGGAGCGTCTTCATTGCCCCTGCAGAATGCGGTTGAAAATTGTCTTGAAGAAAGAAACGCATGGCATTTATGTTGCACAGGCTTCATACCTTCAGGCGAAATCTCTCACCAGATCGACGTACTTGGTTGGAGACGCTGTTGTTTTATGCATTTCTACTTGATCACTTTGGGCTCTGAACTGAAAAGAGCGACTTGAAGCGATCGACAGCCCCTCTAAAGACACTGCCCAACACATCTGTGCAAAATTCCATAGTGGTTTCCATTTTGCGCATAATCGGACTTTATTTTACGAATACGCCTCGTAGAATCCGAATGGTGCACTTACAAATGGTACCATTATCTGAGCATTCATTTTAGCCAAATTAAAACCTTTTGCGAAAGGAATTAATCGATTTGCACAATTTGCCCGGGCACCAGCTCTGGTTTCGTTCAAACCTTGCTCAATATGCTGTAACACATTACAATAATGCGGATATTCGAGTGGCTATACAAGTGGCCGCTGGTCCCGACTAAATCAAAAACTTTTTACCCCGTGTTCCTAGCTCAAATAGGAACCGGGCACCAAACATCGCCCCCCCCCCCCCTGCCAAGCCGTAATTGTGCGCGTGGGGTTTTCCGCTCTGTAACGATGGCTGACTGCTCATCCATTATCAAAGGAATAGTCAACCTCAGTGCCCCCCCCCCCCCCCTCCACCTGCGTGGGATATCGTGTATTGTCCAAAGAAATAGTTTCATAGAAACTAGGGGAGGTTTTTCGGGTAAGCCTCACTCAGTAGGCAAACAGGAATAATAAAGCACGACGGACACGAAGAACACTGTCATATTCAACATGAATTAGACAGTGCAGTCTTGAAGTATCCTTTATTATCTTGCAAAGTTTTGTAGGCACACTGACGAGAAAGAAACTTGTTTTATTATATTAACTTAAAGTTATCGCGTTTCCAGTCGGATGAGCTGGTTCAACTCGCCGTGAAAAACGATTACATATTGATTTATTCTTTTGGTTTTCTGAGTTTTCGTCTTACTACTGTTTAATTTCAGATTTAAGTGACTGTTACAATTTACCACTGTTTAAGTAATCGTCGAAGACTTAAGAGTTTATCTGCTTCAATAGCTACTCGGGTAATATCCGTTGCTATGCTGTACCGCGTTGCCAAGACGACACGTTCGGCAGCAAACAGCGCAAGTAAACTCGATCGCGCCGTTCGCCACAACAGAAAGCTGATCATTCTGCCTCTACGTAGCAGGTAAGTGGAAATAACCATAATGGTACTTGTGTTGTTGAGAAATGACGCGAACATGCGCACATGTGCATACTAACTTGCGACTGCTACTATCACTTCCAGTCCTGCTTATACTTTCCTTATGACTAGCTTATTTCCACGGAAAGACAGTGTGTCGTATTGCAACAGTAACTTTTGTAATTGTTAGAGTATGATACGCTGATTAAAGTACAATATGTATTTCGTTCATCCAAAGCACTGCAGTAAACCACGCAATTACTACACAGCCACGATATTATTTCATGTGGTCTGTATCGGAAACACACGGTGACGTTACAGTAAACAAGTACAGGGTGAATAACGAAAACGCATCGCACTGCCAACGCTTTCAAGTCAGTCGTGTATACACTATCAACCCGATTATGCGCCTTCTTACTCTCACGTCCAGTAATATTATGGTCGACTAATAATTAGGACATGATATTTATTTCTAAACAACTAGAACTACGCCGCTGATAACCTCGCCGTTGGGCACCAGAGACTTTCCATATTACCGTTTCACATGATGCAAAGAATGTGAAGATACACTATGTGATCAAAAGTATACGGACACCTGGCTGAAAATGACTTGCAAGTTCGTGGTACCCTCCATCGGTAATGCTGGAATTCAATATGGTGTTGCCCCACCCGTAGCCTTGATGACAGCTTCCACTCTCGCAGGCATACGTTCAATCAGGTGCTGCAAGGTTTCTTGGGGAAAGGCAGCCCATTCTTCACGGAGAGCAGCACTGAGGAGAGGTATCGATGTCGGTCGGTGAGGTCTGGCACGAAGTCGGCGTTCCAAAACATCCGAAAGGTGTTCTATAGGATTCAGGTCAACACTCGGTACAGGCCAGTCCATCACAGGGATGTTATTGTCGTGTAACCACTTCGCCACAGGCCGTGCATTATGAACAGGTGCTCGATGCTGTTGGAAGATGCAGTCGCCATCCCCGAATTGCTCTTCAACAGTGAGAAGCAAGAAGTTGCTTAAACATCAATGTAGGCCTGTGCTGTGATAGTGCCACGCAAAACAACGAGGGGTGAAGCCTCCTCCATGAAATACACGACCATACCATCACACTACAGCCTCTGAATTTTACTGTTGGCACTGCAGAAGCTGGCAGATGACGTGCACTGGACATTCGCTATATCCACATCTTGCCATCGGTTCGCCACATGGCGAACCGCGGTTCATCACCCCACACAACGCTTTTCCACTGTTCAGTCGCCCAATGTTCGCGCTCCTTACAGCTCACATCGTTTGGCATTTACCGACGTGATGTGTGGCTTATGAGCAGCCGCTCGACCGCGAAATACAAGTTTCCTCACCCCCCGCCTAACTGTCATAGTACTTGCAGTGGATCTTGATGCAGTCTGGAATTCCTGTGTGATGATCTGGATAGATGTCTGCATATTGCACATTACGACCATCTTCAACTGTCGGCGGTCTCTGTCAGTCAACAGACAAGGCCGGCCTGTACGCTTTTGTGCTCTACGTGTCCCTTCACGTTTTCACTTCACTATCACATCGGAAACAGTGGACCTATAAATGTTTACAGACGTATGACGGAAGTGACACCCAATCACCTGACCACGTTCGAAGTCCGTGAGTTCCGTGGAGAGCCCCATTCTGCTCTTTCACGGTGTCTAATGATTACTGAGGTCGCTGATATGGAATACCTGGCAGTAGGTGGCAGCACAATGCACCTAATATGAAAAACGTATGTTTTTGAGGGTGTCCGTATACTTTCGATCACACATACTACACAGCAACACTGATGACACAAATGGTTTAACACTCTTCTGCAATGTTTTATATCATTCCACCGAGTTCTGCCATTACCTGTAACAATGGTAACTTTTTCATAATAATGTCACCAGTTGATGGTTAGTGTATAACACACTCTAATCTTCTTCTCCTTAAGTAACAGATGAACATAATTATATCGTGTGTGTATGTTCGATCATTTATAAAACCCTGATCCATTAATAATGTGATGGACCTGTCTGTAATTGTAAGTTAATTATTCTGAACGCATCAATAGTTGTAATTTCTTTCAAAAACTAATTTAACTACCGGTACATAAGCGATTCGTAAGCGTCACTTACAGCCACAATTTCAGCTTCTATTGAAGAAAGAGTGATTCATTGCTATAGATTACTTTTGTACAAAACCCGAAACATTGAAACTTGACAAGAATGCCACTTTTTGAATGCCGTGTGTATTTTCCACAACACGAAAAGCATCAGTGTAAGTTTCATCACTATGAGCTCTTCTAGATCTTAATTCCATCCACAGTTGTTAATTTACAAACCTAAGTATACGTTTCAGCAACGCAAAGTGCGACTGTGTCGGTGAAACTTGACTCTCGAAGCGACATTAACAGCATACAATAAATCTGGCCTTGTACCATTAATCAAGTAGACCTACATAAAATTACAACTGTTTCGAGATATTGTTCAATAAAACTACAAGGAGATGATTCACCCTCTATCCAAGTTGATTAAATTGGTAAAGATAATTATTTTGCATCAGTCATACCATATCCGTACTGCATACTGATTCATTTAAATATATTTGTCGAAACTATTGATTTGAAATCCCAGGTAGTGGTCAACATCTTGTATAGTGATCCGAAAAAATCAGCCGAATGCTCAATAATTTTACTCATTGAGTAAGCAAACCTCACAATCAGACTGTTATGAACACGATAAAGCAATACCATGGTTTCACTATTTCTCTCAGAACTTTAACAGGACACTCGTACCAGCGTACCAAGACTTGTTGTAAACCATATAGACTTTTCGTTAACTTGCATAGACGACCTGTACCATCGTCTTAGCCCTATGGTTGACGCATGTAAATTACCTCCTTAAAAATTCTGTTGAGAAATGTTTTTACATCAGTTTTTTTATATTCTATTATTAATTTGACAGATTATTGATTCTGTTCCCTTCAAAGTACTTCCCTCCCCTATTCTCAAAGTTTCCCGGGATGTATTTCCATTTCGCGAAGCAGTCGTGGATAACTTCACTTGAGATGGTCTTAAAGTTATGTGACGAATTTGCTTTGATGTCATTAATACTGTGAAAACGGGATCCTTTCAGCACTGATTGTAATTGCGGGCGTAAGAAGACATTGCAAGGCGCCAGGTCTGGCGAGTAACGAGGCTTCGGGGGGATAGTCATCTGATTTTTGGCACAAAGCTGTCGAATTAACATAGCTGAGTGTGCGTGCGCATTGTCGTGGTGCAAGGACTGTGAGCTATCTCGCCACAACTCTGGTCTCTTTTTGTGAATCTTTTCATGTGACGTAACGGTTGTTGCAAAACAGTCAATAAGTTTATCACTGATTTTCTGAACGTGCGAGGCATCAGTTGACGTGAAATACCCTCCTGGCCGAGGATCCTCTTCAATTGACTGACGATCACTTTTAAATCATTAAAATAATTTGTAACATTGCGTACGACCCAGATCTTGTTTCAGAAGTTGAAACGTTTCTGTAAAAGTTTTCCACAGTTTCACGATACGATACCGTTTCACTTTAATTTTTTTAGAACATTTATACTAGTTGTGATATGTTCACTAAATCATTCACTTAATTTGTTGTGTGCAATATTTTATATCTGTATAGTTCAGTCAAGTACTATTTTTCGTCCGCAGCTCGTGGTCGTGCGGTAGCGTTCTCGCTTCCCGTGCCCGGGTTTCCGGGTTCGATTCCCGGCGGGATCAGGCATTTTCTCTGCCTCGTGATTACTGGATGTTGTGTGATGTCCTTAGGTTAGTTAGGTTTAAGTAGTCCTAGGGGACTGATGACCATAGATGTTAAGTCCCATAGTGCTCAGAGCCATTTTTACTATTTTTCAATAATACTTCATTGTTATTAAAACTACTTGCTAAATCATAAAACTAGTTAAATCTGTGTAGAAAATATTGCTGAATTTTTTTTGGTGTGTGTGTGTGTGTGTGTGTGTGTGTGTGTGTGTGTGTGTGTGCGTGCGTGCGAGCGGGCGAGGGGGGGGGGGGGGGAGGGAGCGCAGATTGGCAGTTGTTGTAGCAAGGGCGCAGGATCGCGTCAGTGCAAGTCTGTTCACAAGTGTCATAAATTAGGTCTTATTGGCATAAAGTTAAAAATTTTCTCAAAACAATTAACTTTTCGCTACTTGATCCTATGTAGCCGGAAAACTATTTACCGTATGGGGTACCCAACTTGATAGGAAAGATGTTCAGACTGTGTGCTGCAGGATTTGCGTTGTTAGTGGTGTTAGTGCAATGACTTGGCGTTAGGCGTGACGTAGGTTTGAGACACAAACATCAGTGTGCATTACAGTTGCGTACAGTCAACATGAGTCTGGACAAGGTGAGAAGGGCTTTATTTGTAAAGCTGGTTCAGAAATGGTTCAAATGGCTCTGAGCACTATGGGACTTAACATATGAGGTCATCAGTCCCCTAGAACTTAGAACTACTTAAACCTAACTAACCTAAGGACATCACACACATCCATGCCCGAGGAAGGATTCGAACCTGGGACTGTAGCGCCTAGAACCGCTCGGCCACCCCGGCCGGCTTGTAAAGCTGTTTCATCAAAACAACAAGAATACTGCTGCTGCTCTTCTCGATAATCGACACGTTAAAGGCATATAGAGAGGTCCTTTTTTTCTCACTGGGTTAAATGAAGAATGCGACTGGGAAGTTCTAATTAACTGGCGAATTGTGAATCGCTCCAGGGAAAGGCCGACGGCAAGCAGTGCGAGAGCTGTGTCACGACAGCTTAACATTGCGTGGTTCACCGGTGGAAAAGTGCTGCAAACAGTTGTGAGATGGGTCTCTAGTGCGGTTCCAGGCTTTCCTGGTTGCAAATGGTCGTCACACTGAGCAACCTGGAACGTAAATATGATACGCAATTAACAAATGTTATGCTCTCATGGGAAAATTAAAATGTGTTTCTTTCAATGGTATATTCGTTATTTCTCTTCCACATGTCCTTGCAAATGTTTCCACGAAATTTCATTGCCGTGCGATCACTCACTGTTCATGCGAGTTATTATAACCTCCCCGTATTTTAACACGTGTAGTACTTTTCTTTTTCTTCTTCAGCGTTCGAACCTGTCATTGGTTACAGCGGTAAGTTTTTTCACTCTTCTGTCTACTTTCCTCCTTTCCTATTCGTTTCTGCACACTTAGCATACCCTATATCACTCATAATCTGCTGCATGCATGACATCCTTTGTCGTCTCTAGCTATTCCTTTTTTCATTAGCTCCTTCTGTTGTTGCTGTGTCTTAAAATGTGTCTTAAAATGTGTCATATGAATTTGTCTCTTCTTGTGTGGATGTGCACCGAGAGATCTTGTATCCTGCACTCTTCTGATCAGCTCTTCATTGGTAACTGTATCTCTCCAGAGGATTATCAAAACCTTTCTGTAGCACCAAATTTCCAAGTTTCCTAGCTATCTTCTCTCTTGTTTTCCTGCTGTCCAAGTTTCGCACCCATATAAAGCTGCATTCCAAACAAACGCTGTCATGATCCGTTTCCTTATTTCCAGGCTGATATTCTTGCTGCTGAGTAAGTTATTTCTCAAACTAAAAGCTATTTTGGCCTATATTTTGCTCACAAATTCTTCCTGGCTTCTACCATCCCTTGTGATTCCGCTTCCACATTAGGCAAATTGGTCTATCACTTCTAAGTCCTCTCTTCCAATGTTCATTCGTACCTGTTCATATTTTTCTTCAGTATTGAATACTATCGCTCTAGTCTTTCTCTTGTTTATTCTCATGCAATACCGATTACAAGAAACCATTTTCATTTGCTGAGGAAATTTTCTAGGTCTTCGTTCATCTCCGTGACCACAGCAGTATCATCAGCAGCAGGTCTACCCACTATCAATTAATTTTCATACCAAACTCAATCGTTTAGCAAAATTGGTCTACAGCATCCTGGTGTAAGCACTGACTGTAAGAGGAGAGAGAGAGCACATTCTTGTTCCACGCCTTTTCTAATTTTTGGCTCTTGTTCCGTATGAAAATTCCTAAACACAGCCACTTCGTTCTTACGAATGTTTTTATGTTATGGATATGCTTTCGTTGACACTCTGCACGTCTCCTGCCAGATAACTTTTCCGAATGCCTTTCTGGGTCTACAAAGGTAATAATAATAATAATAGGTTTATAGGTGACCAAATGATGTTGCAGTGTACAGTAAATCTGAACTCTTATTCATAAGTGGTTACATAGCAAAGTAGAACTAACGCCCTCTCAAAACTGGAAGAACAAAGTTGTTTTCAAGAACCAGGACTTATAAAATTAGGCCTGTATTTATGAATTTTAATAATAAATGTTAATGAATACCTTCTCATACTAGAACAAAACGGCACTGACTGCCTAGTATACCTTCCCATGCTGTCGGTAATACATATACTTAACAGTTTTGCTGAACGATATATGTCTAATCCACACTAGATGAAATATAGGGCTGCTTCTTGCCGCCCTCGCCATCCCCTCTGCCCCCACACACTAGTTAGCACGACACTGCAGTAAGTGTATCACAGTCATAAGTGCCGCGCGGGATTAACCGAGCGGTCTCGGGCGCTGCAGTCATGGACTGTGCGACTGGTCCCGGCAGAGGTTAGAGTCCTCCCTCGGGCATGGATGTGTGTGTTTGTCGTTAGGATAATTTAGGTTAAGTAGTGTGTAAGCTTAGGGACTGATGACCTTAGCAGTTAAGTCCCTTAAGATTTCACACACATTTGAACATTTTGAGCAGTCATAAGTCTGCAGTAAGGAGTGGTACAGTGTTACAGGCCTCGTGGAGTAATAGAGTTTTGGGTGTGGTATGGGCCCGTGAAATAGATGAGTTTAAGTGAAATGCAGACAGATGGAGGTAGGAAGGAAGTGGCATGCAGGATGTGATCCAGTTCGTCAAAGGTTAAGGGATGGCTTGCGATTTGCGTATCTATGTAATACCAGTAAACGTTCCACTTGGTACGGGATTAATTTTGAATATGTGTTCGATTGCTGTTGGCACTAGGTATGTGGATGTGAGATGTTTTGTAGTGGATAGTGAACAGAGTTGGTAAGTGACCGCTTCTAATAGAGTCAGGCTTCTACAGCCCAAGGAGGTTGCGAGATGCTAACAAGGGAACCTCCCCATCGCACCTCCCTCAGATTTAGTTATAAGTTGGCACAGTGGATAGGCCTTGAAAAACTGAACACAGATCAATCGAGAAAACAGGAAGAAGTTGTGTGGAACCGTGAAAAAATTAGTAAAATATACAAACTGAGTAGTCCATGCGCAAGATAAAGCAACATCAAGTAAAACGTGAGTTCAGGAGCGCCGTGGTCGCGTGGTTAGCGTGAGTAGCTGCGGACCGCGAGGTCCTGGGTTCAAGTCTTCTGTCGACTGAAAATTTTACTTTCTTTATTTTCGCAAAGTTATGATCTGTCCGTTCGTTCATTGACGACTCTGTTCACTGCAATAAGTTTAGTGTATGTGTTTTGCGACCGCACCGCAAAACCGTGCGATTAGTAGACGAAAGGACGTGCCTCTCCAATGGGAACCGAAAACATTTGATCGCAAGGTCATAGGTCAACCGATTCCTCCACGGGAAAACACGTCTGATATATTCTGTACAACACTGGTGACGGCATGTGCGTCACATGACAGGAATATGTTGTCGACCCACCTAACTTGTACACTTAGCGAATGGGTAAAAAGATTCTTCTACCTTGCCCGATTTAGGTTTTCTTGTGGATGTGATAATCACTCCCAAAAAAGTGATGAAAACATAAGAGTTTGTCACATAAACTGAAAATAAAAAATTAAACTTTTCACTCAAGGGAAGACTTGAACCGAGGACCTCTCGTTCCGTAGCTGCTCATGCTAACCACGGGACCACGGCACTGCTTGACTCCCAGTGTCCTTGATGTTGCCTATCTTCGCATGGACTACTGAGTTTGTATATTTTACTAATTTTCTTCATAGTTCCACACAACTTCTTCCTGTTTTCTCGATTGATCTGTGTTCAGTTTTTCAAGGCCTATCCACTGTGCCAACTTATAATTAAATCTGAGGGGGATGCGATGGGGAGGTTCCCTTGTAAGATAAAGTGTGTTGTTGAATGGCTTTCAGGACAGCTGTGTTGTGATCTGGGTACTGTTTCCTACCTTCGAGGGTGGATCAAGAAAAGACTGACAAATAACATGAATGTTGAAAGTTTCAGAGAGTGTTTGCTTTTGTTCTGTGTTATGTTGTTGATATTATAATAATTTTTGTTTCGCTATTGAACTCACTGGAGAATGAACATTGCACTCACGCAGACGCTGAAAGGATGTCACCACGCAACGCAGCCCAGGACGAAGTCCCGTGTACAGAGTCCGAGGAAGCCATGGAGGGAGAAGCAGGCGAGGCGGCGAACAGCGGCTCTTCCTCGTCGTCTACCCCTACTACTTCTCTGCCACCCCACCAGGAGCCGCCACCGTCACTGCCACCACCAGGGGCTCCCGACGTGCTGCCGCTAGACCACACGTTGCCAGACCTCTTGGTAAACTCAATACACAAGTGTGTTAATTTTAAGTTGACCAGTCAGCTCCCTAGACCTGAATCGCTAGAAGTCGAAAGGCTTCGGCCGATAGTCATTTGTTTATTATTGCAGCTAGTGATACTTAGCTGACAATATTGTATGAGGTAAATGTCTGCTGTGTCACTATTTCGCACTTCAGTCTATTTCATATTGTTCCCTTCCCTTCTGATAAGCGTACATTGTTACAATTAGGATCTCTATTAACAAGTTCACACAAAAGACAATTTCTGTTTCAGTTACGATCTATGAGCGATTATTACCTCCGTGCATGACTTTAAACGCCAATATCAAATATATTGCTGCCATCATTAGAACGATGTGCACATGTAAGAACGGAAAGTGAAGGAATTTCCAGTAACAAGGAGCAGTGTACCATCTGACAGAGTGGCCAATATCGTTATTACGGCCGGTCGTTGTGGCCGAACGGTTCTAGGCGCTTCAGTCCGGAACCGCGCTGCTGCTACGGTCGCAGGTTCGAATCCTGCCTCGGGCATGGATGTGTGTAATGTCCTTTGGTTAGTTAGGTTTAAGTAGTTCTAAGTCTAGGGGACTGATGACCTCAGATGTTAAGTCCCATAGTGCTTAGAGCCATCGTTATTAGGAGGGTAATCCCAAAAGTAAGGTCTCCTATTTTTTTAATAAGTACAACACTCTGTGTGGCAGTTGGTCACACTGTTATGAAGAGTGCTTCACGTGCTGTGTGTAAACATGCGCACGCCGCGCTGAGCTCAGTCTTGGCTTGGCAGCCGATGAGAAAGGAGCTCCTGTTGGATGTTACCGCCACGTGCGAATTGTGCGCAGTTATTCGGTCTTTGAACGCAAAGGGCACTGCGCCGATTGAAATCCATCGCCAATTGACGGAAGCGTGTGGTGAGTCGTGCATGGATATAAAAAATGTTCGCAAGTAGAGAGTTTACAACTGGTCGGACCGAAATTCACGACGAACAAAGGAGCGGGAGACCGTCAGTTTCTGAGGAGACAGTGTTGAAGGTTGAGCAAAGCATGCGTGAAGATCGGCGGATCACCCTGGATGATCTCTGCACGTTGGTTCCTGAGGTTTCCCGAAGCACCGCTCACAGAATTTTAACGGAAACATTGAACTACCGGAAGGTGTGCGCAAGATGGGTGCCACGCATGCTGACTGAGGACCACATGCGGCAACGAGTTGATGCTTCCCGCCCATTTCTTCTCCCCCTTGCAGCCGAACAGGACAACTTTCTGGACTCAGTTGTCACGGGTGGCGAAACCTGGGCATACCACTTTACACCTGAGACCAAGCAACAATACACGCCAGTGGAGGCATCCTTCTTCACCAAAGCCGCGGAAATTCAAACAAACACAGTCTGTCGGTAAAGTCATGACAACCATGTTTTGGGATCGGAAAAGGGTATTGTTGGTCGACTTTATGCCCACTTGGACCACAATTATCACTGACAGGTACTGTGAGACTCTGAAAAAACTCAAACGGGCAGTTCAGAACTGGAGAAGAGGAACGTTGAGCAAGGGTGTACACATTCTCCATGACAACGCTCGCCCACACATCGCTCGGCAAACCGTTGCTCTCCTGCAACAGTTTCAGTGGAACATAATCACCCACCCACTCTATAGTCTTGACTTGGCGCCCAGTGATTATCACCTGTTCCCTAGGTTAGAAGAACATTTGGCGGGAAAGCGATTCAGCTCCGATGACGAGGTGAAAGAAGAGGTTCATAACATTCTGAACAGCATGGCGGCGAGCTGGTATGACATGAGCATACAAAAACTGCCACAGAGTCTACAAAAATGCATCGACAGAAATGGTGATTATGTCGAAAAATAGCTAAATGTTCAAGCTGTAAACTGATGTAAACCATTGTAGAAATAAACAGGTCTATGTACTTATGAAAAAATAGGAGATCTTACTTTTGGGATTAGCCTCGTATAAAGCAGTCTTTAACATATGCTTCAGAATGCACATAGAACACTTAAACGCTGAGTTTATTGTTAATATAGGTATTGTGAGGACATTTAGCTACTGTGGTTTTCTCCGTGGATATCTTGATGCTGACAGAACAATTATTATGTTAACAAGCTATCGCCCTTTGCCTTTATAAGGCATGAACTCTGCTGCAGCCACTTTCAGTGGGGTGTCTGAATGTCTATGGAGGAATATCAGCCCACTCTTCCTCAACAGCCCAAACCAGAGGAGATAGTGTTGTTGGATGCTGGGGACTGTAGCGAAGTTGACGTTCTAACTTGTCCCAGAGGTGTTTCATTGGGTTCAGGTCGGGGCTCTAGGGAAGCTAGTCCATTTCAGGAATGTTATGGTCTCAAAACCACTGCCTCAAGGATCCTGCTTTATGACAGCATGCATTGTCATGCTGATACAATCAGTCATAGTCTCTGAACTATTCCTTGTCGTATACACTACAAATTGCTGTACAATTTGTTCATATCCTTCTGCATTTGGTGTTTTCTCAATTGCAGTAGGAGACGACGCCATAACCATGAAAAACACATTTAGACCATAACAACATCTCCTCTAATGAGCACATAAAATTCCATAAATGCATCCAGCTGCCCCTAAAGTATTTACTGTTCCTGGTGAACTACTCTATACACTACTGGTAAAAAGTTTTCGATCACCCATAGTAATAACTATATACTTTATTTCAATACAAAAACACATCGTACAAACTAACAGACCAACAAAATAAATATTTTCTGTCTCTATCATTGAGTACAGTACAACATGCTTTAGATTTTAGTCTCTTCAGAGCATCCACCCTTTGCCCTCAGAAATGCTGCTCAAACTCTTGACATTCTGGAGATAAGATTTTGTACCGTTTTTGCAGTTATTGCAACCCAACACATTTGTGAATTATTTCACACATATGCAACATTAGATACCCTCAGTTTTCTGACATCCCTTTCAAGTTCATCCCATGTGTTCAGTGAGATTTAAGTCTGGTGACTGACTTGGGTGACTATTCTTGGCCAAATCATATTTCTCAATTCCCCAAATTTCTCTGTTCTCCGGACATACTCTCCGCACTATTTAGAAGCGTATTTGGGATCATTGTCCTGCTGCAGAACGAAATTACGACCAGTAAATCTACTGCCAGATGGAACTGCGTTATTGATTAAGTATCGCCGGCCTGAGTGGCCGAGCGGTTCTAGGCGCTACAGTCTGGAACCGCGTGATCGCTACGGTCGCAGGTTCGAATCCTGCCTCGGGCATAGATGTGTGTGATGTCCTTAGGTTAGTTAGGTTTAAGTAGTTCTAAGTTCTAGGGGACTGATGACCTCAGAAGTTAAGTCCCATAGTGCTCGGAGCCATTTGACCAATTTTGATTAAGTATTGTGTGATATCCTTCCTTCTTTAATGTTCCATTAATTCCCACTAGGGCACTGACTTTACCACATGCAAAATATCCTCCATACTTCACTGTTGGCATCACACACTGGCTCTTGATTCGTTCTCCTCGAAGTCGACGAATAAACATTTGACGATAGCTCCCAAATACTTCAAACATAGGTTCAGAGGTTGTAGAGAGTTTCAGGGAGAGCATAAGGGAACAATTGACAGGAATGGGGGCAGGAAATACAGTATAAAAAGAATGGGTAGCTTTGAGAGATGAAATAGTGAAAGCAGCAGAGGATCAAATAGGTAAAAAGACGAGGGCTAGTAGAAACCCTTGGGTAACAGAACCAATATTGAATTTAATTGATGAAAGGAGAAAGTACAAAAATGCAATAAATGACGCAGGCAAAAAGGAATACAAACGTCTCAAAAATGAGATCGACAGGAAGGGCAAAATGGCTAAGCAGGCATGGCTAGAGGATAAATGTAAGGATGTAGAGGCTTATCTCACTACGGGTAAGATAGATACTACTTACAGGAAAATTAAAGAGACCTTTGGAGAAAAGAGAACCACTTGTATGAATATCAAGTGTTCAGATGGAAACCCAGTTCCAAGCAAAGAAGGGAAAGCAGAAAGGTGGAAGGAGTATATAGAGGGACTATACAAGGGCGATGTACTTGAGGGCAATGTTATAGAAAGGGAAGAGAATGTAGATGAAAATGAAATGGGAGATACGATACTGAGTGAAGAGTTTGACAGAGCACTGAAAGACCTGAGTCGAAACAAGGCCCCAGGAGTAGACAACATTCCATTAGAACGACTGACGGCCTTGGGAGGGCCAGTCCTAACAAAACTCTACCATCTGGTGAGCAAAATGTATGAGACAGGCGAAATACCCTCAGACTTCAAGAAGAATATAATAATTCCAATCCCAAAAAAAGCAGGCGTTGACAGATGTGAAAATTACCGAACAATCAGTTTAATAAGTCAAGGCTGCAAAATGCTAACGCGAATTCTTTACAGACGAGTGGAAACACTGGTAGAAGCCGACCTCGGAGAAGATTAGTTTGGATTCCGTAAAAATATGGGAACACATGAGGCAATACTGACCCTACGACTTATCTTACAAGCTACACTAAGAAAAGGCAAACCTACGTTTCTAGTATTTGTAGACTTAGAGAAAGCTTTTGACAATGTTGACTGGAATACTCTCTTTCAAATTCTAAAGGTGGCAGGGGTAAAATACAAGGAGCGAAAGGCTATTTACAATTTGTACAGAAACCAGATGGCAATTATAAGAGTCGAGGGGCATGAAAGGGAAGCAGTGGTTGGGAAGGGAGAGAGTAGTCTCTCCCCGATGTTATTCAATCTGTATATTGAACAAACATTAAAGAAAACAAAAGAAAAATTCGGAGTAGGTATTAAAATCCATGGAGAAGAAATAAAAACTTTGAGGTTCGCCGATGACATTGTAATTCTGTCAGAGACAGCAAAGGACTTGGAAGAGCAATCGAACGGAATGGACAGTGTCTTGAAAGGAGGATATAAGATGAACATCAACAAAAGCAAAACGAGGATAATGGAATGTAGTCGAATTAAGTCGGGTTATGTTGAGGGTATTAGATTAGGAAATGTGACACTTAAAGTAGTAAAGGAGTTTTGCTATTTGGGGAGCAAAATAACTGATGATGGTCGAAGTAGAGAGGATATAAAATGTAGACTGGCAACGGCAAGGAAAGTGTTTCTGAAGAAGAGAAATTTGTTAACATCGAGTATAGATTTACGTGTCAGGAAGTCGTTTCTGAAAGTATTCGTATGGAGTGTAGCCATGTATGGAAGTGAAACGTGGACGATAAACAGTTTGGACAAGAAGAGAATAGATGCTTTCGAAATGTGGTTCTACAGAAGAATGCTGAAGATTAGATGGATAGATCACATAACTAATGAGGAGGTATTGAATAGAACTGGGGAGAAGTTTGTGGTACAACTTGACTAGAAGAAGGGATTGGTTGATAGGACATGTTCTGAGGCATCAAGGGATCACCAATTTAGTATTGGAGGGCAGCGTGGAGGGTAAAAATCGTAGAGGGAGACCAAGAGATGAATACACTAAGCAGATTCAGAAGGATGTAGCCTGCAGTAGGTACTGGGAGATGAAGAAGCTTGCACAGGATAGAGTAGCATGGAGAGCTGCATCAAACCAGTCTCAGGACTGAAGACCACAACAACAGCAGGTTCATCCATGAACAGCATCTTGGACTATTGCTGCATGCTCCAGTTTTTATATTGTTGCGCCCATTTGAATGTTTTCACCTTATTATGTTTGCGTAATAAAGATTGTTTTAGCCCCTATGCACCCCTTTAAGCCATGTTTACGGAGACGGAGTTGCACTGTTGCTTGCATACTGTTCACTTCCTCGCGACTTTCAGGTGAAGTATGCGATTGGGCGGTGTATAATGTAGTTAAATTACAGTCTTGAGACGGGCTATAGTAATGCAACGGAAAGAATTAGTTTTCGAATTGTCTTTTGTTCACTGTTCTGTGAAATATGTAATTTAGCTCTGAGCCACCACGTGCGTTCCGTACGCATAATGTTGGCTACAAAAAAACAATAAATGAAGATGTGAAGCAGCTGCTACACGCATCGCACTAAACAGAAGGCCTCCGCAGTGTATAGCTGGACTTCAGTAAATATGGCTTCGATGTCTGTGGGGACCAGTTCGAACACTCGTCGCATAAATCCAGTTTGTAGTCAATGAATCTGAATTGTACACTAGTATCCAAAATTAAAGCAACAAACCACTATTTGTCCGTCCTGTGTCTAATTCACGATGTAGTCATGCAGACTGCCGGCATGTGTCCGAAGGATCGTGTTCTGCACGAAAGGTGGCATTCCGGTCAACGAGCAACCACGCCAACGATGACGTCAGGGCACATATCATACGGGAGAGTGTTTGCCGATTAGTCCCACATCCACAGTCGCTGTATATATTGAAGGAGGGTCATAGGAAGAATGGAAGCCGGACAGGCGCAAACTTATGTGGCCCGATGGCTTTAATGTGATTCGTTTTGTTGTTTCTCGGATGTGGCGACGGTTTATAGAGACCAAAACTGTGTCCCAAGACCAGGGGCGGACCAACCGCGTGTGACATCAGAAAGATAGGATCGTTCTTTGGTTGTAAGGGCACGACGGTACCGCCTTAGTATTGCACGGCAACCGGCATCTGATCTTTCAGCATCCACTGGACTTGCTGTATCGAGGAAGAGGGTGTACAGAAGGCTTCGGCAGAGTGGCCTTCATTGCCTCTGACTGGTCTAGACAGAGGAGTACATCTGAAGTGGAGTCGTCAACATGCCACCTGGTCGGTCGAACAGTGGACAAATGTTCTTTTCACGAATGAGCCCGGATTTTGTTTGCAGAGTCTGGAGAAAACATGTTGAAATTTACCGATACCGAGGGGGGATCCCTAATGGTGTTGGCAGGGATTACGTTGACCACTCGAACACCTCCTCATGAAATTATGCTGGTGAATAGGCAAGGTTTAACTGTTGCCAGTTATCGCGACAAGATCTTGGGACCTCGTGTGCGACTGTTGCGAGTTGCTTTGGGCCCAGATTTCATATTGATGGACGATAA
Source organism: Schistocerca cancellata (assembly GCF_023864275.1). Lineage (NCBI taxonomy): Eukaryota > Metazoa > Arthropoda > Insecta > Orthoptera > Acrididae > Schistocerca > Schistocerca cancellata. The sequence goes on from NC_064633.1 coordinate 228,528,734, forward strand.
TGCTCGACTTCATAGAGCACTGGTAGTTGATGTTTTCTTGTAAACGGAAGATATTGCGCGCATGGCGTGGCCTCCTCGTTCTCCCGATTTGAATTCCATAGAGCACGTCTGGGATGCATTAGAGAGACGTACTGCATCACGTTAGCATCCACCAACCACTCTCCAATACTTGCGAGCAGCTCTGCGGGAAGAACGGGCGTTATTGTCTGGAAATGAGATTGATGACATCTTTCACATCATGTTCCGTCGTTGTCAGGCCTGTATTGATGCCAGAGGCGGTCACACCCCATACTGAGCACATTAACCAGTTGTAGGAATGCGCGTGCAAATCCTGTAACTTGGAAAAAAAGGAAGAGCATTTTTTTCTACTGTTATGCATTTTGCAGTTGTTTACGTTCTATATTCTTCACACTGTTTCTACTTTACTATAATCTATTTAATTATTTTGTGGCAAAATAAACGCAACCCTGCAAAATTTCCGTTTGTTGCTTTAATTTTGGACAGCAGTGTATTTAAAAAATGCTGGCAGGGGGTGCTGGCTAAAATACCAACACATTCACACGGAAGTTAAGCTTCTCCCACCATGTTGTTGCTCTAATGACAAGCGAGATGCAGCTGAATAAATTCGTCAAAAGACCGATATTTTTAAAAATTCTATTGAGTAGAAGCAGTTTTCAAGCAAATATAATGATTTCGGTTTGTGCTTGAAGTTAATTTTGTTGTGTATTAAATTTTTACTTACAATACAGTTCAAATTGCAGTAAATAATAATTATAGCAAGCAGTTTCAATGATGTCATTGTTAGACAATTTTCATGTTGAGAAAAATTGTACTTCACGTCCTCACAAATCTGTGTCAGCTGTTCTCGCCTCCCGATGTCACATGGAGTAAATCTATGGAGCAGTGGACGCAATGTCGTCAAGATATGAATTAACATTTCTCTCATGGCGACTGATCGAAATTGGTTGTAATATTCACTGTTCCCCCTCATAGATTTGAACATATAATATGATGTACCGTAGGCAAATGAGCCTGACTGTTGTCCACAACAATGCAGTCCGGCAACGTGGACTTTGTTTGCCCGCTCTCTGCTGTCGCGCATGAGCAGTTCTCATCCCTTCGATGCTCCACCTCTATGCGCGGAAGCGCCGTCTTACGTGACGCGAGCTGTAGAATGATGCAGAGCTACTATAATTACAGCACGTTTTTTCAATTCCAATCTGCTGCTTCTGTCCCATTAGAAGTTTATACACAGTGTGAATCTAAAAGAATCATACGAATGAAAAGAATCATAACTATTATGTTAACTGAGATATGTAGGTGAACAACATACTGTTGTAAAGAGCAAACTCTCGAGTTCACACTAGGTAGCAGCAGTGCGCGTCCATTTCAGTTCTAGTAAGAATGGTGCTGGGACAACAGAAAGTATTTTGTGTTCTACGTTTTGGGCAGTGAGGGTCAGTAACAACTGTCCAGCGTGACTTTCTTACTAGGTATGGTGTGGATCCTGCTACAGCACAGAGCATTAGACGATGGCACGAACAGTTCCGAGACACAGGCTGTTTGTGTAAAGGCAAATCGCTGGGCCGACCCCGAGTGTCTGACAGAGACGCCAAACGCATCCGCCTTAGATTCACAAGGAATCCGTTCGCCATGCAGCTCAACTCAACATGCCTACAATGTCCGTCTGGCGTGTGTTGCGTCGACGTGTACATATGAAATCATACAAAATTCAGCTACTGCAAGCTCTTCATGAAAGTGACAACAATGTGTGGAGTTCTGTAATTTCGTTTTTGGCAAGATGGAGGATGACAAGACTTCTTCCACACTTAGCATTTAGTGACGAGGCACATTCCATTTAAATGGAAAGGTGAACCATCATTATGTGAGAATATTGGATATGGAACAACCACATAAAGTTGTACAACATGAGAGGGACTCTCCAAAATTTAATGTGTTTTGTGCAGTTTCACAGGAAAAGGTGTATGATCCATTTTTCTTAGCCGAGAACACTGTTACAGCAAGCACATATCTCGATATGCTTGAGAACTTTCTTTTCCCGCAGTTGGAGACTGGTTCGAATGAATTCATTTACCAACAGGATGAGGCACCGCCTCACTGGCATCTGGAAATGCATGAAGTTTTAAATCAAAGGTCTTCCGGCGTAACATAAAGCGCCGGCACGTCGGCCTGAAACGTTACATCAGAGAAGGCTGTGAGATGATGCCAGCCAATAGTATTCTGACTAGGACGACACCACGATAGGAGCGGCCCCTATACGAAGAGAATATAAGCGCCGTTCCGCCAAGCAGCGGCCGAACGATACAGACATCCAGAAGACAGATGGCTGATGCATCGTTTGTCCCGGGAGCTACGCCGCCGAGCTGAAGAATGGAGGAAACAAAGATGGACGAAATGTATCTCCAGACTAGGGAAGAGTGGCAACTTGTCAGGGCACTACGCGAACCGAGACCACCAAAGAGAGCAATACGCGGCCCCGATTGCCTCTTATACGACTCTCTTGACCAAGCTGAATTGTATGCCGACGTATATGAACACCACATGACAGCTCCGCCCCCACAGGATGCAGAGAACGCAAGGGAAGAGGACCGTATCCGACAGCGAATCGCCGACTTCCGCCAACTCCCCACGCAACAGAGGCTTGATCTTAGCACTCCCGCTGAAGTTAGAAAACTCATCAGGTAGACGAACAACTCGGCGCCTGGCAAGGATTCTGTGACAAAAGCCGATCTTAAGCATCTTCCGAGAAGGGCTATCGTTCTCGTAACTTTAATATCAACAGCGGTTTATTCAACGGCTACTTCCCTGCAGACTGGAAGACGGTGAAGACGATTCCTATTCCCGAAAGAGGAAAAAGCCCAACGTTGCCAGACAGCTGCCGCCCGATTAGTCTATTGTCCACACCCGGCAAAATATTGGTATGGGTGCTGGTACAGCGTCTCAAAGACTATCTGGAAGCAAATAACATCATCTGCCACGAACAGTTTGGCTTTCAGCCACGGTTATCGGCGGTGCTTCAGCTGCTTCGGATCACATTTTTTTTAGAGTCCATACAGCTCAACCTGAATAGACGGAACTCCACAGTTGGAGTTTTCCTAGATATCGAAAAGGCATATGATCGAGTGTGGCATGCTAAGCTTATAGTCAAAGTAGTCGATCAAACCCGTCTCCCGACTGCTGCATCAAGCTGATTGATAGCTTTCTGCAGGACAGGCGTCTGTTTGTACAAATAGTTGGGAAGAAATCAGCACTGAAACTGTCTCATCTGGCATCCCACAGGGAGCGGTGATACGGCCATGCCTGTTTAATTTCTATATTAACGACATGCCCACCATTCAATACGTCACCGCCAGTCTGTACGCCGATGACACAGCTTTCCTAGCCTCTGGAAGGAACATCGAACAACTTGTCAACAGGATGCAGCGACAACTTTCCGTCACCAAAAATGAGCAAAGAGCAACAAAATTACCCTAAAACCTACGAAAACTGGAGAAATACTGTTTACGAAGAAACGGCCTGGACTGAGGACGCGACTTGCCATCAATGGACAGGCCCCTGGACTACGACGACGAAATACCTGAGAGTAATACTCGGTAAAGGGATGGCTTTTACCCCACACATACGAGGTAGAAAATTGAATACTACGAAGATGATCCGGGCAGTCACGCCGTTTTTCGCGACAGCAATCTAAACCCGTCAAAGAAGTTAAAACTTTATAGAGGTACGGTAGAACCCTCCCTGCTGTACGGCTCGGCGTCTTGTGGAACAACATGCGACTCTAATATACGCAGTTTGCAACCACTACAAAATCGGTGGTCGAAGTGGAGCCTAGGCGCCCCAGGGTGCGCCAGGACGAAAGAAATACACGAGCTGACTGGAGAAAAACACGCCGCTGAGAAGATAAAAGACTAGGCGACGCGAATTTTTCATAAATTACGACTATCGGTAAATGTCCGCCAACTTGCGGATGTAGGCCAGGCCCTACCACGACATTGGCACAAATACACGGCGGCCCGAGCCATTATTGTACCCCCACAGGACCTTCAAAGATGATGTAATCTTCAGTTATTCGGTATTTTACATGCAAATAGTTACTGTCACTCACTCTTACAACTACCTAACCAACACCTTCACAGGACTCAAGGACCCACAGAGAGCCCAAGTCCCTTTGCAAGCGAATACACAATAAAGTGAAACTATTTCTCACACCTTGTCACTCCAGAAGAAGAAATAAATCACTTTTTGGACACAACATGCCACAAAAAAAGCAAACAAACAAACAAACCAAAGCCGCGGCCGCAGTGGAAGACGGGCCGTGATATAAACGCTTTAGCCGTGACTTGTGAACTGTACTATTTGCTTGCATGGGAATTTTATATATCGAAGGACATTGACTATTTGCATGTCGCCAATTGCTACCGCCCCATCTTTGTAAATACGCAGTGTTAAGTATTGTCAATTTACTTTAGTGTAATAAAGACCATTAATATGATTACTTGAATTGTTGTCTAGCAATCCAGCTAGCAATCCTATGCACACTATGTTAGACGAGTGGGCAGGACACGAGAAAAGGACTACTGAACGACGGATCGGTCGCACTAGACCAAATGATTCAGCCTTCCATTACTGGCCTCCAAGGTCACCGGACCTGACTGTATGTGATTATTTCTTGTGGGGGTTTATACAGGGTGAAGCAGAGGAAACGCATGTTTTTTGAACTGCTAGTACACGACGACAAGAGGGAGTATTGACCTTGAATGAATGTTGGCAGACTGCCCATATAATGCAGTTTCAGTCGTTATGGAGCATTGGAGTGTAGAGCATCGTGTGTTCGCTGTCGAGCAGTAATTTGGAAACAATGATTCCGTAGTCTCAGTGCAATGTCTTTTCCGTCAAAATTTTAGAGTTGGGCGTCGAGGTGCAGTGCCTGATCGAAATACCGTACTCCGATGGGTTGCAGCGTTTAGAAGTACTGGATCTGTGATGAAAAAAAAACCAGCTGGTCTTCCCCGTTCAGTTCGTACTCCGGAAAATGTAGACCGAGTGAGAACGACAGTTCTTGCTAGTCTGAAACGATCGGCTAGACGACCGGCTCTAGCGCTTTTTATGTCACGTCGTTCGCCTCACCGCATCTTACATGATGATCTTAAGTTTCACCCGTACAAGATAATGATCGTCCAGCAGCTTAGTGAAGGGGATTTTGTGCAGCGCAGAGAGTTTTGTCGCGTAATGGACGAAATTTTTACGGGAGATGCAGATGCTATGGTCTTCATGAGTGATGAAGCACATTTTCATGTAGACGGTTACGTCAATGTTCAAAATTGTCGGTATTGGGCGCTGGAGAACCCATATAAATTACATGAAAGACCTCTTCACAGTTTAAAAGTAAAATTTCAAAGATGGGGATTGTTGGACCCTATTTTTTTAAAGAGGAAGGAACTGCAGTTGCTGTGACATCAGCTGCTACGTTAAAATGTGAAACAACTTTCTTCGTCAGAACTTGAGAGGAATATGGTTTCAGCAGGACGGTGCCACAGCTCACACGGCGAGAGCATCCATGGAAGTGGTTCGACAAATGTTCCCAGGACATGTTATTTCGAAATAGGGTGATGTTTACTGGCCCCCTCGCTCACCCGTCGTTATGCGACTCCTTTTTGAATGGCTCTGAGCACTATGGGACTCAACTGCTGAGGTCATTAGTCCCCTAGAACTTAGAACTAGTTAAACCTAACTAACCTAAGGACATCACAAACATCCATGCCCGAGGCAGGATTCGAACCTGCGACCGTAGCGGTCTTGCGGTTCCAGACTGCAGCGCCTTTAACCGCACGGCCACTTCGGCCGGCGCTTCTCCTTTTTGTGGGGATATTTAAATCAAAAGGCTACATGAACAAAGCTCGCACAATCGATGAGCTGAAAAATTCCATTCATCAGGAAACTGAAGCCGTGCCCAATGAAATGTTGGAGAGAGACATGCTTAACTTTGGGGAGAGGATCCAAATTTGTATCCAGCAAGAAGGACGTCATCTCCAAGACATTATTTTTCGAACCTAATTAAAATATATAAATTTCAAAACTGCTTTAAAAAATCTATCACTTAATGCTTGTTTTTATTATTTTTATCGATCCGTGTCCCAGCCATTCAATAGTGAAAAACATGCGTTTCCTCTGCTCCACCCTGTAGAAGACTATTTATGTGCCTCTGTTACCAACAACAATGAATGAACTGAGATATTGCGTAACAGCAGCTATGGAAGCTGTACTCAAGACATGCTCGCTGCAGTGTAGGAACAATTTGAACACCGCATTGACATATGCCATGCATCTCAAAGGGCGTATATTGAAAAATATCAAAACGTATGAAAAAAAAAAAACTTTTTGAGTTTTTCATTGATCAAAAACCTAAATTCATTGTGTATGTTTATTAGTTTCAGAAATATACCGGTAGACGTGCCAAATCGGATGATTCTTTTTGATACATCTTGTAGTGTGCACGTGGTCAGATATACAAACACACTAGAAGATATACACAATGTATTGTAAACAAATGTGAACCGATTGTGTAAAACCCCACCCGTTGATTGTCCGATTTTTGCGTGTGTCGCTCGCCCCTGACAAACGACTTACAGAGAAATTGGGAGTATAACTGTACGCTAAAATGGATAACGCTAGATTTAAATGTGGCCCTGTCACCCCTAATTAATCTGCGGTGGTAGTGTTGACGATAAATCACACCTATTTTTACTTCAAAACATGAACGATCACGAACACTTTCGGTGTTCAATGACATCAAACACATACACAAAAATAAAATAAAGCAAAAGGGTGAATTCAGGATCAACTACTGAAAGTAAAGGCTCTACTGAACCACAATAATTTTATTATAACCTTCAGATCAATGCTGAATAAAACACAATGAACAATTTACAAATTATCCTCCTAACTGGCATTGGCAGTAACTGTGTTAAAATCGGTCCAAAACGCGATCTCTTATAACATACACTCCTGGAAATGGAAAAAAGAACACATTGACACCGGTGTGTCAGACCCACCATACTTGCTCCGGACACTGCGAGAGGGCTGTACAAGCAATGATCACACGCACGGCACAGCGGACACACCAGGAACCGCGGTGTTGGCCGTCGAATGGCGCTAGCTGCGCAGCATTTGTGCACCGCCGCCGTCAGTGTCAGCCAGTTTGCCGTGGCATACGGAGCTCCATCGCAGTCTTTAACACTGGTAGCATGCCGCGACAGCGTGGACGTGAACCGTATGTGCAGTTGACGGACTTTGAGCGAGGGCGTATAGTGGGCATGCGGGAGGCCGGGTGGACGTACCGCCGAATTGCTCAACACGTGGGGCGTGAGGTCTCCACAGTACATCGATGTTGTCGCCAGTGGTCGGCGGAAGGTGCACGTGCCCGTCGACCTGGGACCGGACCGCAGCGACGCACGGATGCACGCCAAGACCGTAGGATCCTACGCAGTGCCGTAGGGGACCGCACCGCCACTTCCCAGCAAATTAGGGACACTGTTGCTCCTGGGGTATCGGCGAGGACCATTCGCAACCGTCTCCATGAAGCTGGGCTACGGTCCCGCACACCGTTAGGCCGTCTTCCGCTCACGCCCCAACATCGTGCAGCCCGCCTCCAGTGGTGTCGCGACAGGCGTGAATGGAGGGACGAATGGAGACGTGTCGTCTTCAGCGATGAGAGTCGCTTCTGCCTTGGTGCCAATGATGGTCGTATGCGTGTTTGGCGCCGTGCAGGTGAGCGCCACAATCAGGACTGCATACGACCGAGGCACACAGGGCCAACACCCGGCATCATGGTGTGGGGAGCGATCTCCTACACTGGCCGTACACCACTGGTGATCGTCGAGGGGACACTGAATAGTGCACGGTACATCCAAACCGTCATCGAACCCATCGTTCTACCATTCCTAGACCGGCAAGGGAACTTGCTGTTCCAACAGGACAATGCACGTCCGCATGTATCCCGTGCCACCCAACGTGCTCTAGAAGGTGTAAGTCAACTACCCTGGCCAGCAAGATCTCCGGATCTGTCCCCCATTGAGCATGTTTGGGACTGGATGAAGCGTCGTCTCACGCGGTTTGCACGTCCAGTACGAACGCTGGTCCAACTGAGGCGCCAGGTGGAAATGGCATGGCAAGCCGTTCCACAGGACTACATCCAGCATCTCTACGATCGTCTCCATGGGAGAATAGCAGCCTGCATTGCTGCGAAAGGTGGATGTACACTGTACTAGTGCCGACATTGTGCATGCTCTGTTGCCTGTGTCTATGTGCCTGTGATTCTGTCAGTGTGATCATGTGATGTATCTGACCCCAGGAATGTGTCAATAAAGTTTCCCCTTCCTGGGACAATGAATTCACGGTGTTCTTATTTCAATTTCCAGGAGTGTATATACGAAGATCCACTACACTCCAAAGTACTGTGAAAACAGCAATTGCAATTGATCCAACTATTTAACGTTACTCCTAACACAGGCCGAAGCGGGAGCGATCTCACCATAATATTCCTGTTGTAGCGGCCGTCTCCGACGGCGACGGCGCGGTCGTGCGATCGTCGTGTGGCGCTCGGAAAGTACAATCCTACAGTATTCGAGCACCAGACTGCTGTCTGTAAACTTCTCTAATTGCTACAGTGTTTCCGTCAGCAATGAGATGGCGTGGTTAACGTCGTCTCTGAACGAAAGACCAAGAGGGGAGACGACTTCGCTAACGTCCTATCAGTACGAGAACCCAGAACGGAAGACCTCTACCGAGAGTCCAGCAAGATCGCTCTTCACCTTTCTTTTCTCACCTCAACTTTCACCGAGCGAATCACATCAGTAGCAGCTCTCAAAATACCCAGTTTGCCAGTGCCGACCAATGCACGGCCTGGGAATAGAACTCTTTTCCACAATTCTTTTATTTCTACAAATTTCACAAGTAAACTCCGCCCTCACCGGCTGGGAAGAACCACAACTGTGGGCAATAACACGTTTACTGAAAGTTTTCTCCCAAGAGACCACTCGAGATTTTCCCGGCAAGATTCCCCATCGTAGCGAACACAGATTCTTGCATTGAAAGTTTGTTATTCGGAACTCCTGGCCTGCCCCACTTGAGTTACTCGAAGGCATAAAATTAGTGGGACATAGGCGAGAGCACCCACAGGAAAGCCCGTCCAGCTATCCACTGCTCTGTTTCGGTAAACACTTGAACACCTGCAGCCGCACATCCCTCAGAGGTTGGCGACCGCTGTGGCCTCTCTAAACGGATTACAGAAATCCCTCAGTTCATCATTCATACCGTTAGGCTGTGGCCTTAGGCGGCTAGGCGAGGACGTAGCCGAGCTCTGTCTCGCGTACTGCCTTTCCACGAAATCTTATAGTTACAATATCGCGGGATTCTCGCGTGCCGATGCGTTTCCACATAGATTTCATACACCGTAATTTAAAGTGTTACTCCAACAAAACCTAAAGTGTCACGTTAAATGGACTCACGTAAGGTGCAAGGCCGTTGCCATCTTACAATTGCTACAGCCGCGCGGGATTAGCCGAGCGGTCTAGGGCGCTGCACTCATGGACTGTGCGGCTGGTTCGAGTCCTCCCTTGGGCATGGGTGCGTGTGTTTGTCCTTAGGATAATTTAGGTTAAGCTTAGGGACTCATGACCTTAGCAGTTAAGTCCCATAAGATTTCACACACATTTGAACATTTGATTGCTACACTTACAGCTGAAGGAATGAGGCCTAGTCGAGCGGAACGGTATTAGGTAAAGGCAAATCAGTGTTGTTGCGGGTACTCATCAGCTCCCCTCTATGCGAACAATGCGTGAAATACACAACAGGGGCCATAACGAGCGTATGATTGAATACTGAAAACGATATCCCTATTCTGACCACAAATCCATAGTTGCGATCGAAAACTTTTGGCTGGTAGTGTGTAGTTGATATTTAGCAGAGAGCGGTGGGGCCAGGCGAGTGCTTACTGACGTGTCACCTCGTGTGTCGAGTGCAGCGGCAGGTGGCGGGCACGGAGGCGCTGCCCGCGGTGCGCGAGCTGAAGCTGCGCGTGATCGCCCGCGAGACGAGCCTGCAGCGCCTCAGCCTGTACGTGCCCGCGCTGCGAGAGCTCAACCTGGACGGCTCCTGCCTCTCCTCGCTCAGGTACAGTGCATACACCACTGGCCATTAAAACTGCTACACCAAGAAGAAACGCAGATGATAAACGAGTATTCATTGGACAAATATATCATACTAGAACTGACACGTGATTACATTTTCACACAATTTGGGTCCATAGGTCCTGAGAAATCACTACCCAGAACAACCACCTCTGGCCGTAATAACGGCCTTGATACGCCGTGGCATTGAGTCAAACAGAGCTTGGATGACGTGTACAGGTACAGCTGCCCATGCAATTTCAACACGCTACCGCGGTTCATCAAGAGTAGTGACTGACGTATTGTCACGAGCCAGTTGCTCGGCCACCATTGACCAGACGTTTTCAGTTGGTGAGAGATCTGGAGAATGTGCTGGCCAGGGCAGCAGTCGAACATTTTCTGTATCCAGAAAGGCCCGTACAGGACCTGCAACATGTGGTCGTGCATTATCCTGCTGAAATGTAGGGTTTCGCAGGGATCGAATTAAGGGTAGAGCCACGGGTCGTAACACATCTGAAATGTAACGTCCACTGTTTAAAGTGCCGTCAATGTGAACAAGAGGTGACCGAGACGTGTAATCAATGGCACCCCATACCATCACGCCGGGCGATACGCCAGTATGGCGATGACGAAAACACGCTTCCAATGTGCGTTCACCGCGATGTCGTCAAACACGGATGCGGCCATCATGATGCTGTGAACAGAACCCGGATTCATCCGAAAAAGTGACGTTTTGCCATTCGTGCACCCAGGTTCGTTGTTGAGAACACAATCGCAGGCGCTCCAGTCTGTGATGCAGCGTCAGGGGTAACCGCAGTTGTGGTCGCCGAGCTGATAGACCATACTGCTGCAAACATCGTCGAACTGTTCGTGCAGTTGGTTGTTGTCTTGCAAACGTCCCCGTCTGTTGACTCAGGGAACGAGACGTGGCTGCACGATCCGTTACAGCCATGCGGATAAGATGCCTGTCATCTCGACTGCTACTGATACGAGGCCATAGGGATCCAGCACGGCGTTTGGTATTACCCTCCTGAACCCACGGATTCCATATTCTGCTAACAGTCATTGGATCTCGACCAACGCGAGCAGCAATGTCGCGATACGATAAACCGCACAATGCAAGTCCTCCAGCGCTTACAAAGTGCGTAAATTCCTTTAGAAAAAAATTCTTTTGGTAGACCGCGCAACCACTCATGCAGTGCGTCGCGTACCTCTTCATCAGAACGGAACTTCTTTCCTCTCATTGCGTCTATGAGTGGTCCAGACATATGGAAATCACTTGGGGAAAGGTCTGGTGAGTATGGTGGATGAGGAAGACACTCAAAATGCAGGTCTGTGATTGTTGCAACTGTTGTACGGGCAGTGTGGGGCCTTGCATTGTCATGTTGCAAAAGGACGCCTGCTAACAGCAATCCACGTCGCTTTGACTTGAAAGCAGGCCGCAGATGATTTTTTAGGAGATCTGTGTATGATGCACTGGTGACACTGGTCCCTATAGGCACGTAATGCTTCAAAATGACGCCTTTTTCGTCCCAAAAGAGAGTCAGCATAATGTTCCCTGCTGATGGTTCTGTTCGAAACTTCTTCGGTTTTGGTGATGAGGAGTGGTACCATTCCTTGCTCACTCTCTTCGTTTCCGGTTGGTGGAAGTGAACTCAGGTTTCGTCCCCAATAACGATTCTTGCAAGGAAGCCATCACCTTCTCGTTCAAGCGCCGAAGAAGTTCTTCACTAACACCAACAAGTCGTTCTCTCATTTCAGGAGTCAGCTGCCGTGGCACCCATCTTTCAGACACTTTGTGAAACTGGAGTACATCATGCTCAATGTGGTGTACTGACCCATGAATAATCTGTGAGCATGCTGCAACGTCATTCAGTGTCACTCGGCGGTTTCCCTTCACTATGGCTTCAACTGCTGCAATGTTCTGTGGAGTCACAACTCGTTGTGCCTGACCTGGACGGGGAGCATCTTCCACTGAAGTCGCACCATTTGCCAACTTCCTACTCCATTCGTAGACTTGCTGCTGTGCAAACATGCATCACTGTACTGAACCTTCATTCGTCAATGAATTTCAATAGGTTTCACACCTTCAATACGCAAAAATGGAATAACAGAAAGCTGTTCTTCCCTGGTGCAAGTCGCAAGTGGGGCGGCCGTCTTTCTGCTGATACTGCGACGGTATTTGTACATCTGCACTATGTTGCCACCCACAGGCCATTCTGCATGCTGTTTGTAGCACGCTTACCAACCTACAGGATAACGGCGCGAAATTTCGATTTGTTATTACAAATTTAATATTTTCATTTGACTCGCCCTCGTATGTAGGGTACAGTAACTGAGGTTTTCAACATACTGAGACATGTAATCCGTGGCCAGAAATATCAAATGCATCTACACACACTGTCTGCTCCAAGCCTCCTTTATGGAGTGAGAATAATTCTACAATCGGTGTCATATACCCCACTCCTCTCCCTTTCCTGTTCTATTCGTCCGGTGAAGTTTGGAAAAGACGACTGTCGCTAAGCCTCAGTATGAGTTCCAATTTCTCTGATTTCTTTTCATCGGATTTATTTTACGAGACATTTATCGGAGGAAGTAATATGTTGCCTCACTTTTTGCAACTACGCTCTCAAAAGTTTAAGCCTGAACCTTTAAGTGATGTACAACGCCCTCTTACAGCGTCGACCACTGTAGTTTGATGAGGATCTCTGTAACACTGTGGCACTTACTAAACGGATTAGTGCAGAAACATGCCGCTCTTCGTTGGACCTTCTGTGTGTCTTGTGTTGATCCTATCTCATAATGGTTCCAGTACTACGAGAAATACTCAAGAATCATTCGAAAGATCCTTTTTAAAGCCATTACTTCGTGGACAAACTACATATCCTTATGATTCGTCCGATAGATCTCAGCCTGGAATTTCTTTTTCCTGCAGTGGGTTATGCGATTATTTCACATTAGGTCGCTCTACTCCAAGCTATGTTACTCTTGTTACTGTCTCCTGTGATTTGTTGCCAATACTGAAATCGAACAGTAACTGATGTATCCGTCTACTTGTGCATAGTACGTTACATTTATTTACGTTGAATGTCAAGTGATAGATCCTGCACCAACTGTCGATCCTCTGCACTCCTTTCTACATTTCGCTACAGTATTGTGGTGTTGCAACTTTCCTATAGACCACAGAACCCTCCATTAACATCCTCACGGATGTTTTGACATTATTACTAGATCATTTATGTACTAAAAGATAAAAAGCAGCTACCGTATAAAACTTCCTCGGGGTTCTTCCGGTTGCATCTGATTATTTTACTGTCTAAGAACGACATCTTTGTTTCTATCTGCGAGTAAATTTTGAATCTGGTCGTAAATCTGACCCGATACTCGGTAAGCTCGTATTTTGTTCACTAAACGACAGTGAAAATCTGTATCGAAGACCTTCCGGAGATTCGAAGTCTCTGCATTCAACCCATTAGCTCAGGCAAAGTAAATTGCCAGAGTAGTTTTATTTGACAGTTGCAGTCAAACAGCACCCTCAAACGCTGTCTCCAGAGTTTCCAGGAGCGACCATCAGCTTCGTTACAGAACGAGTAACGCTGAACCATTTTCTGTCTAACCCTGTGTGAGATTCCATATTTCCTTCGTATGGAACAAAACTCTGTAAAGATGCCCTCGATTAATTCATCAACTAGTCCTACAGTTCTTGAGGATACAATAGCCTGTGTATACCCCCACAGGAGAAATTATGGAGACTTGAGGCCACGATATCTCACAGACCAAACCTCTGGAAATCCACTACCAATTACTATCTACTTGGAGGTGACTGGTCAGGTGATCGAAGTGCGACAGAGCACTGGCGTGCTGACACCATGTATTAGCATGAAACTGCAAGGTTACACCCCCAAGAAAGTTCGTAGACCGTGCACCATTGAAACCAGGCGTGGCTCCCAATAAGGTGGCCTACAACAGCTGTGGTCCATATGTGTGCTGAGAAACTCAACTGGTAACTTTTTGTAGTGACAGTGCTTGGATTTTCGACGAACCATGCCTGTTACGGGAGATAAAATAAAGTCGCCTTGTACGCTGTCCAGTCCACATGAATGTCCTGTCGAAAGTCCGAGTAACCTCCTTTTGCAGCGGGAGACGTTCAGGACGAGAGTCAACTAGCTTCCACAAGGTACCCTCACGAATATGTAGCCACACTGATTCCAGTACCGTGGCTAGCTGGACTGGGTTTCTCGGTTGAGGATCCATGGTGCGAATGTACCGATCGAGGTGATCTCACAGATTCTCGATTAAGTTTAGCTCAGGGGAGCTTGTTGGCCAGGGGAGCACGGGAAACTCATCCTGGTGCTCTTCTAACCACGCACCTACACTGCGAGCTGTGTGTCATGTTGCATTGTCCTGCTGGTAGATACCATCATGCCGACTGAAAAACAAACTGCATGTAGAGGTAGACACGCATACTTGTGTTGTTCCATAGTGTCATCCATAATAATGAGATCACCGAGGGAGTGCCACAAAAACATTCGTCAGGCCATGATGCTTCCTGCTCTGGCTTTTGCATTTGCTTTCAGATGCTTTACACCGTACACGTCAATGGCCATCTGTTCATTGAAGCATAAAACGTGGTTCATCTGAAAAGGCCATCTGTCGCCACTCATTGGATGTCCAACTGCTATATTGCCATGCGAATTCCATCCTTTGTCGCCGATGAACACCAGTCAGCGTGAGTGCAAGAACCAGGCGCCAGATGTGGAGGCCCATACGCAGCAACGTTCGCTGAAGGGTCGTTGAGGAGACTCTGTTGATAGCCCCTTGGTTCATCTGGGTGATCACTTGTTCAGCAGTTGCACGTCTATTGCCTGTACATATCTCTACAGCCGTCTTTCACCCTGTAAAGTATGTATGTAGAACTGTAAATGGATCCTAGCCAAGGCTGGACATAAGTTAAGTACCATGAATAATGGAGAAGTAACCCTTGTGCGCAATTTCTGGTTAAGCCACCTCACAAGGACAATTATAAATTAAAAATTACAGGGTCACCACTAGCCCAAACCCTTCCTAACAATTAAGAAAAGACCGAACTGGAAATTATCAGTTCAATTAAATTAAGAATTTAATTATAAGAATGAATTTTTTTAAGACACTAACAAGATGTACAGCGTTGTATGTCGTATATTAATGAGCTTGTTTAATTAAATTTATTTTTCCTCCCATTTTTGTTCATCACAAGCAAGCAGATTAACTTTAAAAAAATCAGGGAACAGAAAATTAATTTGAAAACTGGCATCAATGAGAAAGATAAAGGACGCAGAGTTTATCTTTCACGTAGCACATTCATTTCATTACTGAATTTGATGCACATCCTATGAATACACATGACTGGTGCCTGAATAAAAAAGTTTAGCTAAATAATTCGCAAAAAAATTGTAGAATCGCGCAATTAGAAAGAAAAAACACACACAAGGGAAGCGGAACACAATAATTCAATCATTGCATCTACATACCCGCAACTGTCCGAAAGGAACAAAGCAACTTCCACACTTTCAATTCCAACCACCATCATCGCCGATTTTTTAACGAAATAATTATGCCCCATTCCGAAAATAGATAACTACACACGCTTCAGTTAATCTGAAGTACTTAAATACGCCATGAATTTAACACAGGAAGTTCTAATTCGACCTACTTCCTATCAGCAGAAACCCTCTCTAGGAGCTATGAACTGTACTCACCAACCGCTAGCTGCAGAGTGGCCTTTCTCCACCGAGTTTAGGAAGTTCTAATTCGACCTACTTCCTATCAGCAGAAACCCTCTCTAGGAGCCATGAACTGTACTCACCAACCGCTAGCTGCAGAGTGGACTTTCTCCACCGAGTTTCGCCTAACTACCGACGCGACGGAAGCTATCAGAGGGATAGGCTTCCGCCACTAACCTGACAGACAAAGCAACCTCAGAATAAAAGGGGTGTACTTCTCTGTCCAGGTATTGGGATCCTAAGTTGGTCATCCTGTGCTACCCTCCGTACGAGAAGCAAACATCACCTGCTCCTAGCAGACGACAACCAACTCAGCGTCCCCCACAAAACAAACCCGAAACCACACGTAAGAACACTCATTCAGTAACATTCACGCACACATAGGGTAGTGTGAAAGGTGAAAAGTAATAAATACAGGTCATGATTTCCTATGGAACACGAAAATATCAGACGTAATGTCACTTAATAAGCCTTAGTTTGTTTGCTCTGTATTTCTGGGAGAGTTGATAAACCGAAATCAGGCGGTGGACAGAATAGGATGCACATAATCCAGCGAGACAAGAGTCTTATGGAATGACTCCACAGAGACGTTTCAACCCCTGTCATCTACGGCCCGTGGTGCATCACAGTTGCCTCAGTGCTGATAGTGGATAACGCCGTTTTGCCATGCACAGTATACTTTAAACCCGGCGGTTTGGAAACTGTCTACAAACTTCGCCATTTCAGAAATGCTTCCACCCTTGGCCCGAAATCCAATGATCGTGCCATTTTGGACGTCCGATAACTTACTCCATTTCCGCTTTACGACAACGATTGCACTATTTCCCGGGTCCCCCCCCCCCCCCCCGACACTGTTTATATACCCTTCACTGCTAGTACTACCACCTGCCATCTGTGAGTGGTTACTGCATCTTGACGTCAAACATAGACGGTGGTCCGATTAGTGTGACTGGACCGTGTAAAAACATGACTCATTTGTAGGCATCAACAGTACTGGAAAGTTGGCGACAGCAGCACATTGATGAAGGAACAACTATGACAACTGCTGTCTCGCTTCAGTGTCACTTGAACAGTGTTATTGTGGTATTGACAGAGGTACTCACCATGTAGCACTCGCCGTACACTCACGTGGTCGGCTTGCACTGAGTGGGCAGTTGCACGTGTTCTTGTTCTTGGATAGAGCTCTACGTGTTCCAAACCGTCTTCTTTGAATTCTGAAAACTGTGTCCTTTTCCTGGTTTCCGCACCTCACACCGTTCCTGCTCCCCTCAACCATCAACATTTGTAATGATGCAGATACCGATAATGCTACGATGTATCAAATCTTACCCTCATCCACCTCTGCTGGACCTAAGATCTCAGATGAGGTGGCATTTTCTGTTCGTTTGTAAAAGTTAATGAAGAATACATTTCAACTGATGAGTCAAATTTGGGCTCCTATCATTGTTATAATTGTTATACAGCCCTTCCTGCTCACCTATATCCGTGTGATAAGATGTGTTTAATCTCTGTTCAAACTGACTGCTTGATTCACGCCTGTAAGTAAAATCAAGGCATATTCTTGCAACGCTGGACAGTAAAGCATCACATTCTTTGGGTTCCACTTCTTAGATAAAGTGTGAGCAGGCGAGACGTACCATCACCGACCGTTATTGATTATAGACATTATTTTCTATCATGCTGAGATGTATATAGAAACAAAGCATGTGATCACTGGCACAGATGATGATGCAAGGCCAGTGAAACGAACAGCCCGTTCCGAGTAGCCAGCGACAACAGAGTTCAGGCAGTGAACAGCTGAACGGAAGCGAAGTCCACTATAAAGGGACGGTTGTCGTAAAGCGTTATAAATTCGTCCAGAGAGTAATGTAAATTGAGAAACATGAACACTCAATGCTGAGTTCAGAATAATCGCAATGCTTAATAGATTAAACGAGAGAGTAAGTGGCGAACGGCAGACCACAGAGTTTGTCTGCAGTATCAGTTAGTGACCACGCCCACCTCATTTGCCATCTACGCTCCCCAGTGGCATGTGCGCCAACCCGATGGCTACTCAGCCCGAAGATCTCTGACTGCTTGCCTGTATTGACACTTAGGATGGTAAGGGATAATGAATCACTGCTAGATACAGTTGTATTAGTATCATTACTATTATAAGGACACTGGACATGTGATGGAATTACAGCTAAAGAACAAACAAGACCATAACACATAAATATTGGTTGTGGCCTTATAGTAGAAACCATCTTGGCTTTTGCCTGAAGTAATTTAGTAAAACCACAGAAAACCTAAATCAGTATGGCCAGATGGAGATTGGAGTCTCCATTCTCCTAAATACAATGTCAGTATTATGGTTTATGTCTATTTTACAGTACTGTTTTGCAAATAAATTATTTAATAATGTGAAATGCTAGTGATATATTGTTCATTCATTTCCCAACACTGATCACCACACACCCTATACACACATTTTAAAATGCAAACCTACATACTTCATCATTTCACATCAAGACTACGATGACACTGTTTGGGTTTCATTTTGTCTTCAGCAACTTGCCACTAGCTGTGAGAATGGTTTATGAGTTGTGTATGGGTAGCTCAGTTGGAAGAGCACGTGCCCACGAAAGGGGAAGGTCGCGAGTTCGAGTCTCGTCCGGCACACAGTATATCTGCCAGGAAGTTTCATAGCAGCGCACACTCTGCTGCAGATTGAAAATGTCATTCTGTAAACTTGCCATTAACTTGCCTAAAAAATTGTCAGCAGCCATCCATAATAACTCAGGAAGAGGATAAGATGTCAGCATTATCCGCTGCAAAGCCTTGGAATAAGATTTCCAGCAGAGAAAAAGCCATTACAGTCCAAACGTGATGTGTGAAATGACAGAATTGTTTTATTATTATTATTATTGTTATCACTTACTTATGTGGTATCTTTTACTAAATTCTTACTCTGTGTCATCCTTGACTACAGACAATAAGTCGCTTAAGAATCAGTTTTTATCAGCCTTTTAAAGCAAGTTCGGTTTAGTAATCCTTTCAATACTTGGGGCAGCTTGTTGTACAATTTATTTCATTCGTAGTAAATGATGTTTTGCGTATTATAATCATTCTTTCATAATAAATGCAAGTTCAGTCTAGATGTTGTTCCATGGCTGTGGACAGAATTGTTTGTGCAGTGATTATCAAGGTTTTTTTGGTACTGATAACTGACTGGAAAATGAACTCACATGATGTTAAAATCTCTAATGTTTTGAACTGATCTTTACAATGACGCCGATTACTGATTTTGGTTACTATTTTCATGAACCTTTTCTGTAGTTTGGAAACTGCATTTACCATTAAAGAAATTCATAGCTAAAAACTGATTGCATATGTGAATGGTATGAACTGAAAGACACTGGCTGTTACACACTGGTGACAGGACTCTAAGACACAATAGTCTGATGACATTTTATCTGCAAGTACCTCGTGTGTTCGCAACATTTCAGCTGAAAATCAATATACATTCCTGGATTTTTTGTTTTTATTACACTTTCTACAGAGGTACCAGCTACATTTAATTCGACAATGTCATTCTCTACGTGTACACAGATACTCCACAAGGCTCCGTACGGTGTTTGGCGGAGGGTACCCTGCACAAATATTAGGCATTTTCATTCTTGTTACACTCGCAAGTAGAGCGAGGCAAAAGCAACTATCTATATGCCTCCGTATGAGTTCTAATTTCTCACATCTTATCTTCGTGTTCCTTACGCACAACATAATTATGTTGGCGGGAGTAGAATCGTGTGGCAGTCAGATTCCCTATATTTTTTCAATAGTTTTTCTCGACAGGAATGTCGCCTTCCCTCCAGGGATTCCGTTTTGAACTCCCAAAGCATCTAGATAACAGATTTAGCAGTCCGCCTTCGAAGTGCTTCGATGTCTTCCTTCAACCCGATATGGTACGAATCCCGAACCTGGAGCAGTACTCAAGAATAGGTCGCACCAGCGTCCTGTATGCTGTCTCCTTTACCGGTGAACCACTCTTTCCTGAAATTCTCCCCATAAACCGAAGTCGACCATTCGCCACTCTTATCACAGTTCCCACATGCTCGTTCCACCTCATATCGCTTTGCAACGTTACACTCAGATGTTTAAACGACTTGACTGTGTCAAGCGGGACACTAGTAATCCTGTTTGTTCTTCTTACTCGTCCGCCTTAACTTACATTTTTTTCCATATTTAGAGCTAGCTGCCATTCGTCACACCGAATTTAAATTTTTCTAAGCCTTCTTGTGTCTTCCTACGGTCACCCAACTTCGACACCTTACCGTACACCACAGCATCATCAGGAAACAACCGCAGATTGCTGCCCACCCTGTCCGCCAAATCATTTACTTATATGGGGAACAACAGCGGTCCTGTCACACTTCCCAGGGCCACTCCTGACGAAGCCCTTGCCTCAGATGAAAACTCGCCGTCGAGGACAACATACTGGGTTCTATTACTTAAGAAGTCTTCGAGCCACTCATGTAGCTGTGAACTTATTCCATATGTGCGTACCTTCCCTAACAGCCTGCAATGGCGCACTGTGTCAAATGCTTAAATGCTTTCCAGATATCAAGAAATATGGAATCTGCATGTTGAGAAAAGGCCGATCTGAGTTTAGCACGAGCGATGCTTTCTAAATTCATGTTGATTCGCGACATAAGCTCATCAGCAGTCTCAAGAAAGTTTAAGGGGAGCCGGAGGTGCCTATGCTGCCCATGTTAAAATCACTAAGTTTGAGGAACATTTATGAATAAACTACCAAATAGAAAAATTTGAATTTTTTTTACATATAAAGTGATTTAGCATTGCAGTTATGACAGAGGGATTTTGGAGTATCTTTTCTAGTTTCCTTCCAATTATTTTTTTTATTAATGACCCAAATTTTTTTACAAATTGCTTTATAATTAAACTGAAATGAAACTACTGGACATATTACCAAATGGCTGTGTTACAATGTAAGTTTGACCACTAGGAGTGCTGTATAAAAATTTCATCTCTCTAGCTTGGGTGGATTTTGAGAAAATGTTCCTTATGTTCGAAAAATTCTAATTTATGGGAAATGGCTATCAAAGTTTCTCAATACATTCCGGCACTATAGGATGGATTATCAGGGTCTTCTTCTTCTTCCTCCAAAAGCTTCCTCTTCTGTCTTCTTTTCTGGGCTGTTGTTCCATCATACTTCATATGCCTTTCTCTTCTTTCTGCTCCTCTTATCCTTTCTCTTTCTATATTTCTTAGTGCTCGTACAGTGTTCACCCCAGCTGTAAATCCTAATGCCTTCAGAACTTCACACTTCACACTGTTCCCTTGGTTGTAGGTTGCTATTGCATCATAAATGCCAAAGTGCAGTGTTTTTATGCTTACAAACACCCTTTTAGGAATCACTTTCCAAATCAAATTGTTTACACTCTCATTAGGATTCTGCGTCTTTCCATGTAGACATTTGTGTAACAATTCTGGCTGTGCTAAGTCATGAAAAATTGGTTTTATTGCATTTATCACAGCTGCTGGCAAACCATGTTTGTGATCATAGTCCTTTTTTGCATTATATTTGCACCAGGAATCTTTTGGGCACAGGCTGTGTTGAGGGTATTCATTGGAAGAGGCAGTATGAAGGAACAATGCCCACACTGCTTTTCGCATGTCACTAACATTACTAGTATTTTGCCTTATAGCATACCCATAGTATCTCTGTAGACGTTCAATCACCTCATCAGTAAGCCTGCCTCTCCCTCCTATTGTCTTTCCATCACTGAGCTTACTTGAACCCAAAGTTTGTTTGAGCATCTTAGCGCTTCATTTGTCACAGAAAACAATGTAGCCAACCCTTGCACACTCGCTGTATGCGTAACATAAGGCGCTGTATACGTAACAGGCCGAGAAAATCCCAAGCAGTTCGCCAGGAAGTCACGATAGGGTGTTAGATGCATTCAGCGGCCGCACATTTCCTCTGCAGGCGTGGGGGAAAATGGTAATAACTCTACTTCTAGGGCGAGTAGAACAATAATTCTAAGTTTACATTAAAGAGGAATGTTCCAATTAATTTTCGGTAGCAAAAAAAAAAAAATCGTAATTTTTTGGATTTGACCACCTCCGGCTCCCCTTAATATTCGAACTGAAAATACGTTCAAGGGTTCTGCAGCAAATCGAAGTTAGTGATATTGGTCTGTAATTTTGCGGGTCCGTTCTTTTACCCCTCTTGTACACTGGAGTCACCTGCTCTTTTGTCCAGTCACTTGGGACTTTGTGCTGGGTGAGAGATTCAAGATAAACGCAGGCTAGATAAGGGGTCAGTGCCGTAGAGCACTCTTTGTAAAATCGAACTGGGAAACTGGGATGCCATCCGGACCTGGGAATTTATTTGCTTTCAGATCTTTCAGTTGTTTCTCTACGCCAGGGATGTCTATTACGGGACTCAGTTCGATGGTCAAACGACGATATGTTTGCACTATTCTCCTGTATCAACGATGTCAGGAAGTGAAATTTAAAATTTCGGCTTTCATTTTGCTGTCTTCAGCTGCGAAACCACACTCATCAACAAGGGACTGAACGGAAGCCTTAGACCCACTTTGCGATTTTGCATAGGACTAGTGTTTTCTCGGGTTCTCTGCTAAGGTGTGATGATGGTAGTTATTGTTTGTTTCGCGCATAGATATTTCACAAACTCACGAATCTCTACTAACCTTCATTGTCTTCATTTGTGCGTTTTCGTTTGAACCGAGAGTGCAACAGCTTCTGTTTCCTCAGCATCTTTAGAATTTCGTTATTAAATCATGATGGATGTTTTCCATCCTTTATCCACTTACTAGGTACATAACTTTTCAGACTAAGATTTATAATCTGCTTAAACTTTGCCCATAATTCCTCTACATGCATTTTACTGGAACTAAGTGATGTCAGTTAACTGTCTAAGTGAGATGCTAACAAGTACTTATCTGCTCTATCTAGCACAAACACTCCCCTAGCCTTCTTGACTGATTTATTAACTTTCGTAATCGTAGTTGCTATAATTACATCATGATCGCTAATCCCTGTTTCTATACTGACATCGTCTATGAGTTCCGGCCTATTTGTAGCTACAAGGTGTAAGATATTTCCATTGTGTGTGGCTTGCAGAATTATCTGCTAAAAGACAATTTTCAGGAAACTAATTCAAAAGTATTTCGCATGGCGCTAGGTTAAAGTTGCCTCCAACTAGAATTGCATGCAGGTAAAAGCATCCAACAATTAACTTGGTTTCACATACAGGTGTTATAAGCAACCAGGTAACTTCACTGTGACACTCAACTTCGATTTCAAGAGACAATATTTTTGTCAACTGCCATGAACACTCCCCCTCGTTTGGCTTCTAATCTGGCTTTCCGATATACGTTCCATGACCCGCAAAATACCTCAGAAAAAAATTTCAGAACTTTTCACCTTGGGTTTCAGTCAATAATGTGCGAGAACTTTGCTGGAGAGCAGTAAATCGGGAACTTTATTACGAACACTTCGACTTCCCCTCTTCAAACTGTAATCCACTCCATTTGTTTTCTTTATATTCGATGTAACTTTTGTTTCAGAGTGACCAGCTGTAAACTGCCTTGAGAGTTTCATTTGCTTTCTGTGCAATGACTTCTCTTGTTTTCTCAGTGACGATAATGTTGCTGTCATCAGCAGAGAGAATTTTTGCCCATGACAGATGCTACTGGAAAAGTCGTCGATGTATATCAGGAATAATACTGGTCCTAATATTCTACCCAGAGGAATTCCCATATTATTGTACTTTGTTCCTAATAAGAGTTTTTCTAAAAGTTTAGTCTTGTTTAGGTTTGTATTATTTTTAATCCTTGTTCCCTACCTGTTAGTTGTGATCAGAACCAGTTAGTAGTTACGCCAGTCCGCCGCGATAGCTGAGTGGTCAGCGTGACGCATTGCCGTCCTACGGGCCCTGGTTCGATTCCTGGCTGGGTCGGAGATTTTCTCCGCTCAGGGACTGGGTGTTGTGTTGTCTTCATCATCATTTCATCCCCATCCGGCGCGCAGGACGCCCAATGTGATAAGACCTGCACCAAGGCGGCCGGACCTGCCCCATAATGGGCCTCCCGGCCAATGACGCCAAACTCTCATTTCCATTAGTTACGCCCCTTACTTCTACTGATTCTAGCCTATTGAGTACACTGTCGAGTCGCATTAATGCGGGTACCTGTCAAAAGCGTATATAACAGCCTTTTGCAGCGCGAGGCGTGCAGGAAGAGTGTCAGTAAGTTTCTGGAAGGTACTGACCGGGATGTGGAGCCACGCTGACTCAAGTGCTGTGGCCTGTTATGCTAGGTTCTCGGTTGACGATCTATGGCGCGAACAGCTCGATAGAAGTGATCCAAAGATCCCCGATTGGATTTAAATCCGGCGAGTTTGGTGGCCACTGCAGCGCTGCGGAGGTCCGTACTAGAGTGCTGCAACGCTCAGTGTTTGACCGGTCACGGCCCGCCTGTTGACGGGGGGAACGAGCCGCTCGTGTCCGGCCCCATACGACTCGGCTCGGTCACGTACTCGCCCCATGTCTGATGTCCGGATTCCGGACACGCGGATAACCGAGCATGACCGGTCACCGCTGACGTCTCACCTCGCCTTGCCCCGGCTCGCTGCACTGTACTTTACTGTACAAATCCAACGCTTCTCTCTCTCTCTCTCTCTCGTAATACAAAAGTAACTTTTCCAACAACGGGTACGTGACACAGCTAAATTCATAAAGCACCTCGAAAGTAAAATTATATTTCAATACAATAGCGGATAGAAGACGAGTCTCATTTCCAAACAAAAGAGATATTTTTCCTTTCATTTATAGGAAACATTAAATAAGTGCTTTCCCTGTAATCTAGAAGACAACCATCTTCATAAAGAAAGCATACAAAGAACATTATACATTTACAGACGTAACTTGTCATACGTTTCAATTGTTTGCAACATAAACAAAATTATAGTTATTGTTGATCAGCAGGAAATCACTAACGCGTTCCGGATTTAATTGGCTGCGGCAATTTGTTAGTAACATGCCGGCTTTACTAAAGCACCTTTCATTAGGTGCGCTTGTTGCTGGAATACATAAAATACGTCTTGCAACTGCAGCCAAACCTGGCAGATCTGTTTCATGTCTGCTCCACCACTTTAAGATGTCATCATCATCTCCGGGGTGCATTAAAATGTACAGATGTACTTCATCTGCTGCGGATGATCTGTTGTTCCTCCATTCCTTGTAACGAGCTCTCTTTCTGGGTGGTGATGACACAGTACTTGAAGGATCTATGATAATAAACAAAAGAGACAAGTAATACAGAACTGATATGGAAATCATCGAAACATTCCCGTAAGAGACCGATGACCTCGCTGTTTGGTCTCTCCCCTCAAACAACCCGACCCCCGTTCCCATAAAAACGAGATGTTTTACGTTAATGTAATATTACATGAGTCACAACATTCCCGTTTCTCTATAATACACTTTCCACTAACTATGCAAAAACGATTATGTTAATGATTGAATGTTGTACCTGCGTACGTAGCACACATTTGTCGCACATTGTTAAGAATTTGCTGCTTTTCACTTATTTCAAGCATATTAAGATAACGGAAGGACGGCCAAAGAAACGATCTTTGTGAGGTTTCTTGCAACTGTGTTTCTTTAAATGAGTGGTTCCCGACTGGAAAAACAATAAAGTGGAGCAGTTTATGCACTATACGTACCCAGTAGACGCAATGTTTTCATCTACAACCAACAGAAATGTACTCCATACTTGGCTTTTTAGGCCTTCCCGTTTCTTTAATGTGTAAACATTGGTTTCAATCTTACGTCTTACTACACTGGCTTCCTCGCGCTGCATGATTACAGAGAGAGACACACCACAAATAAGAAGCCCGTACTGGCTGCAGTGTCACACGGGTAATAACACGTGTAATGTGTTTGAAGTTACGTGCTACGTATTCGGTCACGGCTTCTATGCTCGGTCACAAGAACTAGTGCGGGTAGCCTATCCAGTTAGGGTGTGCTCGCCCCACCTCGTATTTTGTGCTCGCTTACTCGGTCACGCAGGACTCTAGACTCCGTACGCAGCAAGGGTTCGCTGAAGGTTCATTGAGGAGACGCTGTTGATAGCTCCTTGGTTCATCTGGGCAGTCAATTGCTTAACAGTTGCACATCTATTCGTCCGTACACATCTCCGCAGCTGTCTTTCAGCCTTGTCTTATATGTCCCGTAGCGCACAACATTTGTCTCTGTGCTGTTTGTGGATAGCGACATTTTGGCATGCACGGCATACTTTATCCAAGGTAGCATTCGAACAATTTACGAAATTAGCCGTTTCTGAAATGCTTGCATCCTTGCCAGGAAAACCAATGATCATGCCCTTTCGGACGTTATATACATTGCTTCGTTCCCTCATTACGACAAGGATACATATTTTCCTCGGACCCACGACAGGCTTTATATACTCTCCACTGATAGTGCTGCCGTCTGCCATATGTGAGTGGTCACTGCATACTGACTTGTATATAGGGGGTGGCCACATTAATGTTACTGGGCCTTGTATAATCTTATGGAATCAATATCAGAAGCCTTAGAAACATTTAAGAATATACTTGTGACGCACCATTCCTTGTCAGGAGCTTCAAGACATGTAACACCAAATCACAGTTGGTCTGAGAGCTGGTGCTGTTGTGCTGTCAGGGACCTGGGCTGCGGGCTGGGCTCGCTGCAACTGCTGCGGCTGGCTGGCTGTGGACTGGACTCTCTGGATGGCACCAGTGGACTCGCCGCCGTCAGGGAGCTCCACGCCCCCAACAACAGGGTCTCAGACGTCAGCCCCGCCGCCTTCCTGCCGCGCCTCAGAGTCCTCGACCTGCGACGGTACGTCCACACCCTGCCCTCTGACCCTATGTCCCATTAATTTCACTGCCAACAAGTGACCGGTGCATCAACAATCAGCCACGAGTACGTTGCTCTGGTACCACATGATGTAGAGCTACTTGTTCACGGAATGAGTTGCGACATACATAATTCACAGAGCGTTTGCTGAAATACAAACTTATAATGAGTACGCACGTCATATATCGATGCAAATGTAAACTGATTGCTCATCTTACTTGCTACACCTCCTGTGGTGTATTAGCGTATGAATGTTTTTCGGCCTTATAGTGCGCAGTGATCGGAAACTGCTTTCGATGGCGTTCTTTTTTGGATGATTATGGTGAAGAAATTGTGATGCTACCAAGCTCAGTCAGCCAATTTCCTGTAATTACATTTGTAATTTAGAAGGAGTGGATTTCCTAGATAAATAAAAATTAAAGAAATAAAACTAAAGAGCTTAATACATAAATTATGCGAATGTGCACTGCTAGACAGTTTCTAAGGTTCAAATGGTTCAAATGGCTCTGAGCACTATGGGACTTAACATCAGAGGTCATCAGTCCCCTATAACTTAGAACTACTTAAACCTTACTAACCTAAGAACATCACACGCATCCATGCCCGAGGCAGGATTCGAACCTGCGACCGTAGCAGTCGCGCGGTTCCGGACTGAAGCGCCTAGAACCGCTTGGCCACCGCGGCAGGCTAGTTTCTAAGGTACAGAGGCTTGGTGGACAGGAGTAATCACAGGCAATGAAGGAGGACATGATACACTGTACATACGTATTGGAGCTGCAGTGGTAAAATTTCAACGAAAAATGGTTCAGATTTCACCCCATGGAAAAGCAGGATAACAGGCATAAATAACGTTCTTGTTTGACACACACACACTCCGAACGTAGAAGTCGATTTAGGACTTCAGTAGGAATATTCTGTCTCGGGCACCAGTGCACATTTTGTAACTCCTATGCATGCTGGCTACCAAACCGCTTAGGACACTTTGGGGTATACCGTTCCACTCTTCTTCCAATGTGGTTTTCCGTTCTTGCACGGTCCGCGGAGGGGCTGTTCGCTGAGAAACATGTCTACCAAGAGCTTCCCAGGCATGCTCTGCTAGGTTTAGGTCCGGGGAGTATGCAGGCCATTCCACATGTTCAGTATATTCACTTTACAGAGTATCCGACACCTCAACGGTCCTGTCTCGTCGGACATTGTCGTCCGTAAACAGAAAGTCGCGACCTACTGCTCCCCTAAATAGACGGACATGAACAGACTAATCCCGCCGCAATACCGCTATGCTGTTACGGTACCTCGCCCAAAGACATGCAGCGGCAGCGGTGTTCGGCCGTTGTGCATAACGCCTGTCCACACCATAACGCCTAGGCCATACCGATGACGGTAATGAACATTCTGTAGTGTGTAACGCGTTCTCCTGCCTGCTACATTAACTGCTGGCCAGAATCATTTGCCGCAGTGAAGCGGGACTCGTCGCAATAGGATCACAATGGAGCCTATTGTTGACCCCAATCAATATGCTCCCTGTATCAAAGACCTCTTTCTCGACGGTGAAGTGGGATGCGTTTAACAGGCTTCCGAGCATACAAAACAGACTAATTTAACCGTCGCGAAATGGTTCTGGCAGAAACACGTGTACTGGTAGCGGTTGCAAGGTCTACAGCGATCTGCCTAGCAGTGAGATGCACTACGTGATCAAAAATATCCGGACACCCCCCAAAACATACGTTTTTCATATTAGGTGCGTTGTACTGCCACCTGCTGCCAGGTACTCCATATCAGCGACCTCAGTAGTCATTAGACATCGTGAGAGAGCAGAATGGGGCGCTCCGCGGAACTCACGAACTTCGAACGCGGTCAGGTGATTGGGTGTCACTTCCGTCATACGTCTGTATGCGAGATTTCCACACTCCTAAACATCATAGGTCCATTGTTTCCGATGTGATAGTGAAGTGGAAACGTGAAGGGAAACGTACAGCACAAAAGCGTAAAGGCCGACCTCGTCTGTCGACTGACGGAGACTGCCGACAGTTGAAGAGGGTCGTAATGTGTAATAGGGTGACATCTATCCAGACCATCACACAGAAATTTGAAACTGCATCAGGATCCACTGTAAGTACTATGACGATTATGCGGGAGGTGAGAAAAGTTGGATTTCATGGTCGAGCGGCTGTTCATAAGCCACACATCACGCCGGTAAATGCAAAACGGCGCCTCGCTTTGTGTGTGGAGCGTAAACATTGGACGATTGAACAGTGGAAAAACGTTGTGTGGAGTGACGAATCACTGTACACAATGTGGCGATCCGATGGTAGGGTGCGGGTATGGCGAATGCCCGGTGAACGTCATCTACCGGCGTGTGTAGTGCCTATGGTAAAATTCGGAGACGGTGGTGTTATGGTGGGGTCGTGTTTTTCATTGAGGGGGCTTATACCCCTTGTTGTTTTGCGTGGCACTATCACTTCACAGGCCTATATTGATGTTTTAAGTACCTTCTTGCTTCCCACTATTGAAGAGCAATTCGAGGACGGGGATTGCATGTTTCAACACGATCGAGCACCTGTTCGTAATGTACGGCCTGTGGCGGAGTGGTTGCACGACAGTAACATTCCTGTAATGGACTGGCCTGTACAGAGTCCTGAGAACACCTTCGGGATGTTTTGGAACGGCTATTTCTTGCCAGGCCTCACCGACCGACATCGATATCTCTACTTATTGCAGCACTCCGTGAAGAATGGGTTGCCATTCCCCAAGAAACCTTCCAGCACCTGATTGAACGTATGCCTGCGGGAGTGGAAACTGTCATCGAGGCTAAGGGTGGGCCAACACCATACTGAATTCCAGCATTACCGATGAAGGGCGCCACGAACTTGTAAGTCATTTTCAACCAGGTGTCCGTATACTTTTGATCACTTAGTGTATCTATTCCTTTTCGTCACTGGAGCTATTTATGGATCCTTTTGTGATTTGGTGATCCGTCTATGACCGCCGGCATGCTTTGGCACAGCATTTCCACTTTCAGCGGCCTTTATTAATCGCGAGGTGACACTTTTGAATACACTGATTACTGTGCCCGCAGAAGTGACACTTTGACCGGATTTGAGTCTTCCGACTGCTACTCCACGATCGTAAGCAGTCAAATGACTTCTTGCAGATATTTTGCCGTGCCACACGCAATGTCGCATAATCGGTTTCACAACAATAGTCATCAAACAACGTACTGCGTGAACTGTCGAATGCTTACAGAGCGCTCGTGCAAAGAGTTTGCTGCAGTTAACACAATCCGCCGTCTGCCTTTCCTATCATCGGTCAGATGTTTTGTAGGAATTATTGGTTGTTCTGCAGCAATTTGTTCTTTGGCAATTGTCAAGCAGTGTAATTTAGATACATAAAGATTCCTTCCATCGCTAATTGCGTTGTTCATTTCAAACGACCTAAATTGATTATAGTTCCCCATTGTAAAACTATTTAGTTATCTACTCAGAAATGTTTAAACTAGAACAAATACTATCTTTCATCACACACTGAGATTCAAAAACAATAACACGCCAATTACATTACTTCAGGGTCATTTCCGTGGGTGTTAGTCACTTTTAGACAAATGGAAAAGTAGGAGCGGGAGTTCTACTGGAGTGCTTTAATGAATATCGTTATCAGTTAGGGACTGGTTAATAGTTACCTTTGGCTGTCCCATAGTTTTCAGACTGAGTTCCAGAGAGAACAGCATCTCTGGGCAGTAAGTGTCGCTTGTTTGTGGCTGCAGCCCTGTTCGACTAGACCAAATAGTTAACAGCGGCGGCTGATTATCAGACTAAATATTCGAGTTGGCCAGTCGGAAGTAAGAACAAGCACATTGCGAATTATCCAGGGTTTAGATAGCTGTGGCCAACGAAATTCCGGCATGGCGTATAGCTTCAATGACACTATATGGTAAGGGGTCACCAATGCGGCAAGAAAGGAAGAATCAATTGATTGTTGGTGTTAATAACGATCATCCTCCTTTACCTCCTCTGCATT
This sequence comes from Schistocerca cancellata, assembly GCF_023864275.1. NCBI lineage: Eukaryota > Metazoa > Arthropoda > Insecta > Orthoptera > Acrididae > Schistocerca > Schistocerca cancellata. The sequence goes on from NC_064633.1 coordinate 228,559,627, forward strand.
ACTGCAGATGGCGTGTCACTGAGCACATCTGTTCTGTGCATGCAGTACACGTGAGGCGTCTAGTTGTTTCCACTGCACTGTGTGGAATACGAAGTTTCCGTTATAGTTCACTAACCTGCTGTCTTCAAGTTGATGTCCCCAGCGCAGAAAACAGCACGCAGGTCGTAGGTTCTGTATCTTGAGGCTGAAACTGACTTTTAGCGAGGTTCTGTTCTGAAACAATGTATCACTTCTTTGGGATGCCACTTGCGTATTTTAATATAGCCACTCGAAAAGACTACATGATCTTAATACAACACCTTGTGATACAGCAAAGTAGGGGATCAAACACAATGTTTACGAAAATGTATCTTTACACTATTTGTGGCATGTGTCTGTGCCTCATGACTACCAGAGTGAATCTTTTAATATTGAGTACTGGCAAACACATCCTGCGACAGACAACATGGCTGTTCTTCTCGACTGCCTAATCCAGAGTGACGAACAGGAACTTAAATAAAAATTGGAAACACATCCTACGACATACAACATGTCTGTTCTTCTCGACTGCCTAATCCAGAGAGACTAACAGCCCGAAACACTTCGCGCGCCATACCAGAAAAGGCGTGATCCGAACGCTTCCGAAGTGCTTAGTCTGCAATTTCGTCAGTCTTTTGTTTTTGATTTAAATTGTTTTCAATAATTCTAAAATGATAGTCAGCTGTTGAGAGATATTTATATTAAAAAGTGCAGTCATTCCAATGAGTAGTTTAAGTAATAATAATAACTTTAACGTTTTGGCTCCCTTGCTCCGAACACAGCAGCCAATCACAGAGCAGTAGCGTAGCATCATGCAGGCGGTCTTTCTCACGGGAATGGTACCGAAGCTAACATCTGTCACAGGTACCTCACGCCACATTTCGTCATCTATATACTTCTTGCATCTCCGCTGCTCTGGGAACAGCTTCTTGGAGCCTCATATGATGGCTGACTAAGCCAGAAATATTACACCAGTCTCAATACAGAGACTTAGTCATCTCTAACCAGCTTTACCCCCTCGTGATGAATGGTTTCAATGACAATGAATGGTGGTGCCTCGCCAGTATCTAAACAGACCTTTTAGGCACCCCTGGCCGGCCAAATTTCTTTGTCGTGGATGATGATGATGCATACCTCTCTATGTCTTACCATTCTGTACAACAATACTCCAATAATCCAGATGGAAAAGAATTTGTTCCGTAACAGTAAGAGTTTCAGAGATATAATCAACAATCTCGTATGGGAAACAGACCCTACGGCTGACTAAATGGTTACTCTTATAATTTCAAGAACATACCATGTAACGACCGTTATATATTAAAAAAATACAGCTCATGCAGACCACTACAGACAGTTATTTAAGGAAGTGCACCAATCGTTCGAATACGAGGGGTGACTACGGGTTGAGAATATGTTTGTTCACTGTTGGCCATAGAAACTGCAACATCATGCAGGATTAGAAATAACGTGGTTGGTTGGTTGGCTTGGGGAAGGAGACCAGACAGCGTGGTCATCGGTCTCATCGGAGTAGGGAAGGATCGGGAAGGAAGTCGGCCGTGCCCTTTCAGAGGAACCATCCCGGCATTTGCCTGGAGTGATTTAGGGAAATCACGGAAAACCTAAATCAGGATGGTCGGACGCGGGATTGAACCGTCGTCCTCCCGAATGCGAGTCCAGTGTCTAACCACTGCGCCACCCCGCTCGGTGGAAATAACGTGGTTTTACACTATAGTAGTCCAGTTACAGATTTAGATCTAGACAGTGCGAGGTGAGGGTAGCTGGTGTTTTCTACAGGAACGCCGTATGTGACCTGGCCGGTGTCGGCTTCCTGGCCTGCTGCCGGCGCCTGCAGAGCCTCCACCTGTCGGGGAACCCGGCCGCTGCCGCCAACACCTACCGCAGGGACGTGGCGCGCCTGTTGCCCAAGCTGCCCCAGCTCGACGGGCTCCCTCTGCAGCAACACGGTACGCCAGTCCCATCTGCAACAGCTATATCGCCCCAGAGCCGTGCGGGCTTCAGATATTACCTTAATGATTAGTCCGCAGCAGATCCTGATTAGGTAAGTGTTTGTCTCTGGGATGACCTAGAGACTGAAAAATGTCATCTGTAAGAATCCACACGGGTTCTGTAAACAACGATCGTGTGAAACCGAGCTCACTCTATTTGTCCGTTAAGTCCCATAATGCTATAGTAAGGCCCAGATTGGTGCCGTATTTGTTTGACTTCCAGAATGTGTTCGATGCAGATCTACACTGCCGCCTAGTGAACAGGATACAAGGCTATGGAATATCAAGCGAATTTTGTGACTGGACTGAAGAGTTCCTAGCAAACAGAACACAGAATGTCATTCAATATGGGGGGGGATATGTTCAGATGTAAAAGTAACTTCATATAGATGATAATATGTGGAAACATCTATGTTTCTTATTATTATCATTCACATATCAACATCACAAATACACTGCCTGCCATAAACGTGAAGCTCCCAGAAAGGGTGGAGGAAACGTAACGAAACTTCAGGGTTGAGAGGGCATCTGATGTTATTTCAGTAATTACAAAATCGAGTCAAATTTATTGAGAACTTGGCAGTATTTGTGCACTTATCAGTATGATGTTCGCCCCATCTGACCTGGATGCATGCACTGATTCGGTTGAGAAGGGTGTCATAGAGCTGTTGTATCCTTTCCTGTAGCAAGCTGGTCCTTGATGTCTCAGATACTGCCACTGGAATGGAGCTGAAGTACGAGACAGTCCCACAGATATATCGGGAACAGATCTGGGACCTTTCTGGCCATGGGAATACCTCAGTGTTATGCAGACAGTTTATTAAGACAACTGATATGTATGCACGAGCTTAATCGTGACACCACGATGCTGTCACATTGGAGGTCAGGATGGGTCAGGATGTCTGTGATATAACATTGAGCCATCAGAGTTCCTTCTGTAGCTACCAGCCATGACCTGAAGTCGCACCTGATAGCTCCTTACTTCATGACACCAGGAGTAATACTGCTGTGCCTCTCCAAAACGCCAGATGAATGGGACCTCTTCCCATGCAGCCACCATAATTGCCAACGATGTTCATCCAGGGTAGTACAGATACATGATTCATCGCTGAACACAGTGCCGCGCCATTCATCATGTCCATGCTTTCTGCTCACTGTACCACAACAGATTCAGCAGTTTGTGTCGTGGTGCTAATGGAATCATATGTGTGGGACAGTAATTCGCTAGTCCAGCTGCTC